>NW_028091639.1:0-230881 GCF_014824575.4 Sturnira hondurensis
CTGTGTGAGTACTAGAAAGATAATGTGGGAAGGAGGGAATGGGGGCTGGAAACCCTTAGCATGCTGTATGGAGTTGACGTGCCAACACATTGGACCAGCCTCACCATGGTCTGCCTTGTCACACACCCAGGGTCTCCTAAGGGGACAACTTTCCCATTGTGGAGTTGGGAGGGGTAGGCACAGCCCTCTCTTTTCAGGAAGCACCCAGAAAGGTACCAAGGGCAGGTTGATGGGCAGTATCAAGAGGGAGTCAAGGACAGCCTACTGAGCCTCATTGTGTGTCTCCCTGCTTGCCTGGGCCAGCTCTTAGGCACACGGGGCAGGGTGAGGCCACCCTACCATGTTGTGAACTTGGTGGTGCCACCCGCTGGGCACGAACACCATCTCGCCTGCCTCCTGTGTGACCTCCAGCGGGGGGCTGCAGTGGTTAAGCCCCTGGTGTCGGCAGCTCTCCAGGAATGCAGGGGCGGTCACGTCGTAGGGCAAGCCACCATGGCAGTCCCGTAGGGCTTCTTCTTGCCCTGGTGGGAAGAGGAACCACTTTTTCCTCCCACAGATATTGACAGACCAGCTGAAGGAGCGGAAAATGTCAGCATGGAATGGCGACCTGCAAAGAGTCCTTATTGGTACCCTGTGGGTACCCTGTGTGGGCTGTGGTTTTTCCAAATAGACTGGCCACAATCTGGGGCCTCAGATCCCCAGCTCTTACACCTGTCTGTGAGCCACAGGGGTGAGCCAGACCTCCCCACCCCAGCACACCCAACAGGAGGGGCACAGACTCTGGGCAGAGTCACAAAGGAAAGAGCAGAAGTGGGTTTGGAAATGTCAGGCCTGGCAGCTGCTTCCACAGCCTGGCCAAGGGAACTCTCAGAGGCTCTAAGGGAGCCGACATGGTTCAGCACGGCAACCGGGGACAAGGTGCAAGGCAGTGGGTGGGAGTGGAGAGACAGTTACCAGGTGCCAGTGGGCCCCATGTAGATGAAACGGTAGTCGTCCACATCCAGGGTGTCCCAGTACTCGTTGAGCCAGTCAGAGGAGAAGTACACAGGCAGGGTGAATATGCCTTCGGCAGAGGAGTCCCTTCAGAGAGCAAGCAGCATGAGGATGCTTTCACCTCCACGCATCCAAGCCCAACCTGGTCCCTGATGTGAGGGACCATAGCTATGATGACCATAGCTCCAAGTGACCCCAGTTGAGCTTACCCAAATAACTGAACCAGAGTAGTGCACAGGTGAGATGGTTGTGGGTATTGTGACAGTGTCCAGATGACCCAGGCAGGTAGCAACTCAGGTGCCTTGGGCCCCCTAGCACCAGTCCCACAGTTTCAAACTCTGGCTGAGTTGGGGTCTACATGCGTCACCAGAATCACACCAGCTTTCTGAAATTGTGGGCCTCTTCAGCATTTTCACTCACATAAGAGACCTGGGCTCTGCTGTGCAGATGCAAGGTCACGGGCTCAGGGCACAAGGACAGCCACACACACCAAGGTCCTTTTCACCCTTAGCCTCTCCAATCTCACTCTACAGTTAGTCCCACCACCCAACCATGGGCTCCTTAGCACAGGAGCATGTTAAACCCATCCAAAGGAGAATGGCAGGCTGGAGCAAGCTTCTGGGCTCGTTCACATGCCGTGCTCACTCAGTCAGAGGCCACGGAGAGAGCGCAGTGGCAGCAAACCACTCGGAGCTGCCCAAACACCAGGCCTTTGTACACTCAGACTCCTGCCCACTTACCAGACTGTCTGCCAGGCCCAGGCCTGTTCTTCTCTGTTCATTTAGGGTTGCCGAGGAAAACACAGGACACTCAGTCAAAGCCAAATTTCAAATAAACAGTAAGTTTTTAACATAAGCACGCCCCATGCAATACTTGGGACATACTTACACCCAAAAAACCACTTATTGCTTATCTGTAGCTCAACTCCACAGTGCATACCTGTTGGGACTTACAAGTCTAACACAAGGCCTGAGGGCCAGGACAAGTGTCTGGTCACACTTTAACCACTCTCTACACAGAAAGCTCCATGCCAACCTCGAAGAGTAGTGGCAGGAGCAATAAGGACATGCTGTGGGGGCTGCAGGTGGGGGCTGGTGCTGGTGGGTCTCACATACCCTAGCACTGGTTTTATAGAGTCACAGGAGCCTTAGTTCTAGTCTCAATATACCTTTTTAAGCCTTGTTTCCCACATCAGCAAAACAAAACTTCGATTTGTGCACTCATTCATCCTATGTTAATTGAGCAACTAGCTGCCAGCTGGGCGAAGTCTAACTATGATTGTTTCTGCTGGTGAAGTGCATGGCCCTGGGTGGCAAACACCAGGGGACCACTTCAGGGAGTGGGCAGAGAGTGAGATGTTTTCAGAGCAGCACCATTTGAGCTCTCCAGATGGAAGTGTATAGGAGGGAGCAAAGAAATTCCTCTTTAAAGAACTGGTGTTGCTCCACAGTGAGGGAGGCCTTAAGCTGGAGGGACACAGTCTTGCTGCAAAGCCTAGCAGTGGGGTGCAGGAATTAAGGCAGGCAGCCATTCAGGACACTGGCAGCACAACAGGATGGACCTGGAGAAGTGGGGTTGGAAAGGGAAGTTGGGCCCTGATTGGTGTGGTTTAGTGGATTAGGCGTTGCCCTGCAGACTGAAAGGTTGAGTGAGAGTTCGATTCCCGGTCAGGGCACAAGCCTGGGTGGCAGGTTTGGTCCCTGTGGAGATGTGTACAAAAAGCAACCAATTGATGTTTCTCTCCCTCTATAAAATCAATAAGCATGTCCTCAGGTGCAGATAAAAAAGGAAAAAAAGGGACACTGGTTCCAGGGGACACCTGAGGAGGAACAAGGGCAGGGTGCTGCCAATTAGGTGGGCAAATGCGACAAAGATGTGATAACCAGAGCCCACCTGCACATCCACCAGTCCCACCTTCCCCACGCAGCCTATTGCATGCATACTGCAAGTCGGCCACACTGTTCTGCAGAGAGCTGTATTTCTTATACAAATTTAAATTTCTAACTGGGAGAAAGACAGAATCCCCCGTGTGCGGCCAGGGCTCACTCAGGTCTACAACAATCTGCAGTGGCCAGTGCACCATGCCTTTACCTGCACAGGTGCCAGTCTTTGAGGTAGAGACAGCCCCGTGGAGAGGAGTAGTGTCCCTGGATGAATTCTTTCCAGTAGCAGATGTAATCTCTGAGGGGCATGTGTTCTTTAGGGTTCGAGTTGTATTCCTGGACCCCGCAATTTGCAACAGGTACAACTACATCTCCTGAAAGAGGAGGGTCAGATACAGGCATTTCTGAGTCCTCCCGTTTGTCCATTTTCTCTGACCCTGTCCACCCTCCAACTCATTGCTACACCGTCTCACATCAATTCTTCTGGGAACCCACTCATGCCCTGCCTTCCCCCCAAATATTCAGTGGTGTCCTTTGCAGAATGACCTAAGGGAGCTTGGCCAGATGAGACTCAAGGACCCTGCTCTAGTCCAGTGCTGGCGCTCGCCCTCAGCCCTTACCATAATTTTGAAGCAGATAATCGAAGTCAGGTTTCCCACTGGGTGTCACCCAGTGCCTCCTGCTGCCCCAGCCCTCAGTGAAGGCACTGGAGAAAACACACGGCAAGTTGGGGATCAGGTAACCCTTGAAGAAGTCCGCGTAGGAAAAGGAGTCTGGATTCTCAATAAAGTCCACACGGTCCGGGGTAGGGCAGACCCTGCTGGGGAGACGCCCTCGGAGGCGTCGGAAGTGATTCTCTGCGAACACGCGCGTTTCCCTGTCCATGTCGAGCCAGGCTCGGCGTCCACAGGGTGCAGGACTGCCAGGGGCGGAGGGGCGGCTCGGAATGGCACAAACGTTGTGTCGTGGGATGAAGAAGCTTCCAGCAGGTCGAGAGGGGAACAGGGGGCGCCTGCCGAGAGCGGAGAGACTGCCGGGGGGGGGGGGGGGGGGGAAGCTTCCCAANGGGGGGGGAAGGAAGCTTCCGAGGACAGCGTGCCGGTGCTGCCACTGGGCGAAAGGCAGGAGCCGGAACTCAGCCTCCGGACTCCCACAGTATTGCATTTTAACCTAGGAAATGAAAAGGAAGTATTTCCTCAAACTACTTCCGGTGCAGACATCGTGGGCACTCGAGGCTCACCGCTTCCAAGCCGGCTGGAACAAGATAACGAGATACACATACCACAGCGTTATAGGCCAGACGCTGCTGAGCGGAACCAAGAAGCCGTGGGCAGGGTTCCTGCAGGAATGCGTACTAAGGCGCGCGCCGGGCCTTGGGCGCATGCGCACAACAGGCGGTGGCGGACGCTTGGAGCGGCCCTCGGAACTGCTGGTTCGAGTTGGAGATTGTCAGCGCCCACCCCAGGTCTCCTCGTCTTAGTCCCTCAAGACTCAGGAATGCGTCATTTGTAGTCTGCGTCTGGACCTGTGCTGCGCTGAGGACCCCTTCCTTTTTCAGTGCCCAAGGGGCTGGGGTAGGTGGTGTATTGTGGGCCGGGCTGAGAAAGGTGCAGAAGGGCCAAAGGTGGTGTACTAGGGGATGGTGAAAGACTAAGGGGATGATGGGGGACTTGGAGTGGATGGTGGGGGCCTCGGGGAATGATGGGGACATGGAGGGGAATAGGAGAGCCTAGGGATTTTGTGGGAATCTGGCGGAGATAATGGGGCCTATAGTGGTGGTGGAAACGTGGAAGGATAATGGGGGGGGGGCTTTCGGAAATAATGGGGACCTGGAGGGGATGATGCGAGTTTGGGGGATGGTGGGGACCCAGAAAGCATGGTCGTGACCTGGAGGGCATATGGGATCCTAGGGGGTGGTGGAGACCTGACGGATAGTTGGACTGGGGGATCTGGAGAGATAATGAGGACCTGGAGGAGATGGTGGGTGCCCTGGGAGATACTAGGTACCTGGGGGGCTGCGGCGGAGGAATAGGAGGACCTGAAATGAGGATGTGAGGATCCAGAGCCCTAAAATGTACACCACAGGCCTAAAATGGGGACACATGATTGGGAATGTGGGTGGGATGACATCCCCATGGTTGGGATGTCACAGTCTTGGCATATTGGAGAAGTCAAGGTCCTCCTGTCACAAAGCCACCCACACCAGCATGGGAAGAAAGAAATCAGACTTATTACTGTGTGAACTTGGCAGATGTATGTGGAGCGTCAGCAAGAGGGGACATAGTCGCACAGAACTTGACATCTCCCATACAGTGAAGCAGAGGAAGAAGCAATAGAGCCTCTCTCATCTCCTCTCCTGGAAGGAAAGATGGACGTGCTCTGCAGTCTGCACCTGGGGAGAGACTCCTGACTTCTTGGAGCTTTGTGTTTGCAGTTCAATCAGGACAGTTTCCCTGGAAGGAGAACAGTGAGCACCAGAAGCAGAGAAAGGCAGGGAAGGGACGACTAGAAGGAAAGTGAGTTTGGGGGAATCTGAGGCCCAGGTGGAGGGGATCTGAGGTGGGAACAAAGAACACTGGCCAGATGGGATTGAGGGTGGGAGTTGTCTGTGGCAGGTGGAGCAGTGGGAGGTGGTGTGTGATTTGTGTCCCGTGCCCCTTCTTTGCCTGTGTGGTTAAGGTGTGGTATTCCTCATTGGGCCAGTGGAGGACAGGCAGTGTGAACACACAGCGAAGGCAAAATGCAGAAAAAGAGTCACCAGTAATCCCATCCAAAGATGAGCATGTTTTCCTTCTTGAGGTAGAATGTATTCATTCATTTATGCATTTATTCGTGTTTCCTCCCTCCTGCCCTCGCTCCCTGTACACTCACATAGCTGTGGAGAGTGCAGGTCATGGGGGGCAGTGGGGAAAGAATGGGAAGCAAAGTATTATAAGTACATAAGGATTTGGGAAGTATGGGTCTAAGTTTGCCCTGTTGGAGAAATGTGAAATTCAGGTGGGTTGCTGGGCAGGGACCCAGCTCTGGAATGAAGGCATGTGATGGAGAGTGAATTTCCTAAGAAAGGGCAGGCTCCTGAGGCTGTTACTCAGGGTAGGATGTAGGGTCTCCTTTCTGTAGCACTGGCTGGTCCAGGCATTTGTGTTGTGTTTTCCCTAGTCCACACGGTGGCCTTCTGGCATCAACACTGTCACCTCCACTGTACACCCGCAGCTCTGACAGCATTGGCAGGAGCAGATCTGTGTCTTTTCAAGGCCACTAGAAGGCAGCCTTAGCATTACCTGGAACTGGTGAGAAAAGTACACGCTTAGGCCCCACCCAGACCCACTGTGGTCACATCCTGGGGGCGGTCACTTCTCAGTGACACACCCCTCTAAGGACGAGAGAAAAAACAGCAGAAGAGAGTAAAAAGTAAACACTTAATAGGAAATGCAGTGGGAATTACATAAAATCCTGGTTGTCTGCTCTGAGAAGCTAGAAAGATGGGGGTACACCCTGTGAATACACAATGTTGTTTTACTAAAACATCTCCAATAGCACTTGGAACCTCCCAGGTTGAAAGTGGGCGCCTCAGAGGAGCAGGAGGTGAAGGTAATGGAAAAGGCTGGCCATGGCCACTGCAGACACTGCTCCCACTGTTCCAGATCTGAGCCTTCTTGTGGTCAGGAGTTATTGGAAGGTGTGTAAAACGTTGCTGGTTCTGTTTCTCTGGAAATTAACTAAAAATAGGTGTTTACTTGATGCTGAGTCTCACTGCAGGCACAGGTCTGATGCAAGGGCTGAGAGAGATCTGTTTTACTAACTGCCATGTGTCATAAGTATGGCCCAGGGCCTGGGAGCATCACTGGTGACAAGCCCCAGACGCCCTTGGGGGCTTTGCCATGACCTTCCCTCTCTGTTTCAGCTCTATTCTTAGGGTCCGCACAGGTCAGTGAGTCTTTCACTGGCAGATGTGGGTTCTAGATTACAGCAGGTGAGGACCAAGTAAGGACTCCAGAACTCAGCATCAGTTGGACTTGGGTCAGCACATGGAAGGAAGACAGTGGTCCACAGTGGACAGGCAGTGTTTCCTCGTGGCATGACTCAGGGATCACTCAGCAGGCATTTTCTGGACACCTGAATGTACCGGCAGAGTGCACGAGGCACCCTCTGCGCGGTTGCTTCTCCAATGTGTAGACCCAGTTGGTCCTCATGTGGGCACACTCACAGGCCCCTTGGAGTTGCGGTGACTGCTGTGGATGGTGAGGGATGTGTTCCCAGGGCAGGGTGTAGATTTGTCCCTGGTGCAGAGGTTACTCAGAATCTCGGGGCAGTAGGTGGGGCCCTGGGGAACAGAGTGGAGCACAGGTGAGAGGGGCTGGGTGGTGAGGCTGTGGCTCAGCAGAGCCTGTGGGGCTGCAGAGGGGAGTGGACTCGCCTCAAAGCACATGGGGAAAGCTTTTGGCAGAAGAGCAGCCTTTTTCTTTGACTTTCTGTATCTGATTTATTTCACTTAACATAATGCTCTGTTTTTGTCACAAATAGCAGAATTTCCTCCTTTTTTATGACTGTACTAGCATTCTGAATGTATGTCTAGAAGTAAGATAGCTAGGCCTGTGTGTCACATTTCCTGATCCTCCGTTATGACTGTCGCATTGGTTGCTGGATGGAGAATGGATGGTAGGTGCAGAGTGAGGTGGGGGGAGGACATTGAGGGGTTATCTGGAAGAGTGGTGACAGCCTTGCCTGGTGGTGTGGCCATGGGGTTGGGGCATTGGGCAGATGCGGGCACAGCTGCCATCTGCGGACTTGCTGATGGATTGTTGAGAGGGATGAGGAAGGGGAATCCAGAAGATCCCCTCCCCTGTGGTGCCATCATGGGGTTGTGGGAGGAGAGGTGGAGATGCCTGTTGGGTGGTAGTGGGGAGATGCCCAGGCTACTCTGATGTCCATGGTGAGCAAGCCTGGGCTAGAGGTCAAGCTTGGGAGGCAGCAACTTGGAGGGGACTTTCACTGCCATGGAGTTGTGTTGACTCACTGAGCAGGAGAGTGTGGTATTGATGAAGAGGGCCAGGCTGTGTCCTGATCATCCCAGTATTCAGTCAGGGAAGAAGAAGAGCCAGCAGAGGAGACGGGAACACGCACCTGGAGAAGTGGGGCAGGAGCCCAGGGAGCCAGGATGTGGTGTCTCTGGAGGAGCAGCTGTGGGTGTTATAGACCAGTGTGGGCATTGAGTTTGGCCTCTGGGGGCCTGTGTGGAGCTTTGCCAGGGAGTGATGGGGACAGGAGCCTGTGTGGGGGCAGGATGAGCACAGGGGGCTGCAAGTGTCTGTTGGAGGGGCGGCATCTGGTCACGGCTGTAGAGAGGAGGGGGAGGTGTGTGTGCATGTGTGACAGGTACAGCTCCTAGAGAAGGTGTGTAGACTGTGGAGAAGATGGAGGGCAGGATGGTGACAGCCTCTGGCCACGTCTGCTGCTGCTTTTTCATAAGTGAGGTTCATTGGAGCTGCCGCACTCTTCATTCTGTGTGGTCTCTGCTGCTTCTGCTGTCCAACAGCCCAGACGAGCATGGCTCTGGAGACCACAGGCCCAAAAGCTTAAGCTGGGTGCTGTCTGGCCCTTAGCAGGACAGCGAGCCCTGGGACCATGGGGAAGGAGAAGCTAATGTTGCTGGAGAGGGACAGGGCTGGAGTCAGGAGCACAGGTGCCTGGCCTTTGAGGAAGCAGGACACTCCTCCCTATGGGTTGGGCTGGGGGCCTGGGGAAGACAGGCACCCAGAGAGGTGGGAGCCTGTAGGTGGAGTCCACTTGGTGCTCTGCTGCAGTCTGTTGGGAAAGGTGCCGTGGAAACTGGGATAGGAAAAGTTGTGGCCGCAGGATTTGCTTGTTGCTTTTCCCTGGTGTTTGTCAAACCTGAGTACTTACTCATCTTTCTTATGGCTAGTATGATAGTGAGAAGTATTTGGCTTTTCCTGTTTCTGCCCTCCATTCCCCTCCCCTCCGCTCCCCTCTTTTCTCTCTTTTTGAATTTTACAGTATGTCAGAGCTGGTATTGTCCTTGGGTCTTTCATCTCAGAAGGGAAGTAACTTTTTTCTGGTTATAAAGTTTGTGGTGGGGCTGAGGTTGGAAGTACAGCATGCCTCCTCAGATGCTGCAGGCCAGACTCAGAAATTCTGGGACATGTGTGCAGTCTCCCTCAGTGCTCAGGCCTGAGAGCTCAGGTCAGACAATTGTTCACATCAGTTCAGTTTTCATGGCAGCCCACTCTCAGAGTACAGGTGGCGTACAAGATATGCCTCTCCCAGCCTTCTCCAGGGACTGGACATAGTTTATGGCCACTGTGGGTGGCAGGGGAGAAGTTCCTGTCAGCAGGGGGACCAGGGCTGTGAGCCCACTGCTTGTCCCTAATGCTTATCTTAGGCATGGAAATACTGGAAACCATGGTGACAGTGATGTCGTTAGTCATCTCCTAATTCTGAAAGTAGAGCCCTACTTTTGCATTTTTCACAGTTCTGCAGGTTGTGTGGTTGGTGTGTTGGTGATGACAAGCTGGGGCCTGTGACCCCTGTCCTCTGGGCTGTAAGAGGCCAGTGCCATGCGGCCTGCTGTGCGTTTGTTTGCATGTGTCTCAGAGTGCCCAGTTGAGTGCCCCTCTTGTAACAGGATACAGTCAAGAGGGGAGCTCCAAATAGGGATTTGGGATGGGGTCCAGAACTCAAGGTGTCCAGGAAATATTAGAAAGAAATATAAGATGTCCTCACCTCTTCCCCCCAAAGGTGTGAGTTGGGGGAAGGGACACATGGAACAGGAACATGCAGGGCTGTTTGAACAGCAGCAGCTTTGCAGCTAACCTCTGGCATGGTCATTTAACATATCTATACCCTTTAACTTGTTGCATAGATATGTTAAATAGCTGTGGCCATGCTTTGAGCCAGTGGGAAGGAAGTGACTTCCACCCAAGACATAACTGGGAGGCAACTCCCCCTGGTTACAGCGCCTGCATGAGAGCTTGGCGATGATTGGCGCCATACCAAGGGGCCACGTCTGCCTAGACCCACTATGGCAGCTCAGTAAAGCTGGAAGGATATGAGAGTGCTGGCAAGTGTGGCCAATTGTGGGAGGAGTCGGAAATGGGGTTGTAGAGGAGGTTTGGTGGAGTTGATTTAAACCCAGACATGGCAGCTACTGAGGGAAGAACCACATGGCTTTGGCCAGAGCTGAATCCCTGTGAGGGAGAATCACCATGCAGCTTTACCAGAGAACTGCCACTCAGCTTTGACGGAGTGGTGACCCCCCCACCCCATCCCGCCCTGCAGCTTTGCCAAGGAGAACCATGCGACTTTGGCAGAGTGGAGACCTCCCTGCAGCCTTGGTGAAGAGAGGACCACGCGGCTGCCTTGAGCCTGAGTCACGGACTACTTCTTTTCCTGAGATATGTATGGTACCCCAGATAAGGGCAGAGGGAGAAGGAAGGACTGTGTGTGTGTGTGTGTGTGTGTCTGTGAGTATCCTAAAGGACTTTGATATTTTAATGAAGACATTAGGTCACTACTTTAAGTCTGTATAGCTTTAAATAAACATTTCCTTTCCTTTCACAAATCTCTGGCCTTGAAAAATGTCTTTTCTCCGGTGGCGGGCAATGTGAACCTAGTGGGGGGTACTTTTGGTAGTAGTTTATTCTAACCCCCCTTGGTCCTGTTCTGTAACACTCTCACAAGCAAGGACGCAGCAAGGACGCAAGTGCCTTATGGTTCCTTCTGCCCTGCGTGGGCTGTCGGCACAAGGAAAGGCAGGCCCAGCTAGTCTGCTCCTTTCGGTGAGCTTCCACAAGGCCCAGCATGTGCCTCAAGAACATGATACTGTCCTCTGTTCAGAGGTCAGGGGTCAGAGAGCTAAGGACCTCCTCACTGGCTTCTCAGTGACACAAGCGTGTGGACTCCCTGGCTCCTTCACAGAGTCTCCCGGGGTGAGAGTAAGGCTGTTGTTGTCTGCATCTTTAGTGTTGAAACTTCTCGGTCTAGCACTAATTGTTGTCCTGGCCAAGAAGACAGGTTCTTGGGTTCCTGTCTCCTTGGGTGAATCTCAGACCCTGTCAGCCTCAGGTCCTCCTCTGTGGCCTGGGGTGCTGATGCCCATCAGCGCATGGGAAGGTGGCCCTGGGCCTGCGGTTTCCTGCCACAGTCCTACCACATTCTCCGGGTAGAAGGCTTACCTTCCTTGTAGTCTTTTTTTTTTTAAAGATTTTATTTATCTTTAGAGCGGAAGGGAAGGAGAGAAGGAGAGAAGTATCAATGTATGGTTGCCTCTCGTGAGTCCCCTGCTGGGAACTGGCCTGCAACCCAGGCGTGTGCCCTGACTGGGAATCGAATCGTGATCGTGTGATTCGCAGGCCTGTGCTCAATCCACTGAGCTACGCCAGCCAGGGCTTCTTCCTTGTAGTCTTCATTCACAAAGACAACTACGTATTATATTCAGTGGAAGTATGTGCAGTCTTACTGGTGCTTATTAATAAGTGTTCTGTCTCCTCACCTATTTACTCCTCTGGTGTCTGAACTGTATGGTAGCTCCTTAAATATCCAGATCTGAGGCTGCTACTTTCTTAGAATCGACGCTCATGTATAACACTCGATGATGTTAGTATTCTTGAAAGAGTACTGGCCAGGGTGTCAGTGGACTTCAAGAGCTGCTGCCAGAACGTGCTTGTATGTTCATCCATGAAATGTGAGTTGGACAGGTGGTCTCTGTGGCCCTGCCAGCCCTGATATCTTTGTATTTATTACCTCTGAGTCCCAGTTGGTACTTGATTTTGCGATGGTGATGAATGCAAATGAATGCTGATGAATGCAGCAGATCCTTTTTAAGCTCATCCTGATCTCAGGTATTTGTAATGAGCCCAGCCATACTGCTGTGGGGGACTGTGTAATAGCAGCTAGGAGCATGTGATGTGTCCAAGGAGGGTGGGCCTGCCCTGCTGTCGTGATGAAGAGAAGTTTCAGGGCGCATTGATGAAGTGCTTGAGTCAGATTAATATAGAAGTTAAATTTATTTGTCTTGTGGTAGAATCGAGTTGTTTTGCTCTACCCTGACATCTTAATTTTGTGTTCACTGGTACATTCTTCCATCTTCTACATTGTCGTGGGGGGGGGGGGGGGGGGGCAGGTGCTGTCTTTAGCCAGCTCAGATCATGTGATAAAAACTAATGAGGCCAGACAGTAGATTCTCGATGAGGTGGTGTGCTAGCAGTCATCTGAGAAATAATGAAAAGGGTCAAGAGGAAGCTGTAAACTCTTCCTACTTCCAAGGGATAAGCAGTGTTAGTTCCAGACACTTTGCAGGATTAAATAGGATCATGATGTCCCATGGAGCATATAGGAGCCAGGTGCTCTTCTTAGTGCCTTGGGTACAGCAGTTCAGTTAAGCCTTACCATGTGGTGTGGACTAGGGGCAGCTTTATCTCCATTTACAGATCAGGAAAGGGAGGCAGAGCAGCTAAGTAACTGGGGAGGGTCGCATGCAAGTGAATGGCATGTTGCTGTTGTCAGTGTGACAGCCATGTTGGGGTGTATGGTCTCCTGTCTCCTTGGGCAAATTTCTGACCCTGTCAGCCTCAAGTCTTCCTCCTCTGTGGTCCAGCTGTGTTTCTACTTAGCATAGCGCTTTCAGGTATTTGTGACATGGTAGCATTTGGTATACCTTTCATATGTACGTTTATTAGTAATTTTAATACAGCTTGTGTTGTTACACCTTTCATTGAAGTAGTAACACAAAGAAATGAACAATTCGTAAGAGTAGAAAATGCTCAAATCTTGACATACCACCGAATGAGCATACCCTGGCCAAGGAAAGGTATATCACCAGTCACAGGGGCTCCTATTCGCCCCCCCCGTGCCACCCAGTTGTAAGCATTCTGACTTCCTGTTTCTGAGCTTTTCATATACTTATTTTTTAAATAAATTAAAATTTGGGGAAACTTTTGATATTCCTTAGGGTGATAGAGTGGGTTTCTGAGTTTACTTCCCAAATATTAGTTTTATTAGAGGTTCTTATGTGAAGAACCAATTTCCTGAGCAGAATGACCTCTGGTGCACATCACAGTTAGACACCACACAGGGTGTGAGACTGGCAGGCCAGCAGTGAGTGAAACCTGCTGCGGTTTGTAGTTTGTGGCTGTGGCAGCAGATGGAGACCCTGGTCAGAGAGAAAGGGCCTGTTGTGCAAGGCACAGCAGGCTTCATGGGGACTGCTGTTCCTCACCCAAGGTTCAGAAGGCCCAGTGCGCGCTGCACACAGTGTGGGTTTGTGCATGGCAAGGGCCCTCCAATTTTATAAGGGGACTGTTAACAAACCTGCCTAACTCTTGTCTCCAAGAGGACAGTACCCTGTTATCCAGGTCGACCAGAAGGGAGACAGCACCTGTAGCTGCGAGAAGGACAGTTACGGTCTGGGACAGACACTTACACCAGATGTGGGGAAATGCCTCCCGATAACGCCCACCCCTTGTTTCATTACCACCTTGGCCTTGGTGAATGTCCCCATTTCACTCCATCAGCCCCTCTGATTGATTTGACTGGGACTAGATCTGCACAGTTTGTCTGATAGTGGCACGGCTGCCATCAGCAGGACTCCGAACAGCAGGAGGAGGCCAGCCTGTGGCACTGACCTCAGCCGGGTGAGGGTCCCTGCAAGACAAATGCCATAAACCAGGGTGTCAAACTAATTTTCACCAGGGTCACATCAGCCTCGTGGTTGCCTTGAAAGGGCCTAATGTAATTTTAGCACTGTGTAAATGTAACTACTCCTTAACAGGTAAGTGAGAGCTCAGTGCTGCCACAGGGTCGAAACAAGGTGCCAGGCCAGATAAAACAAGGTGGAGGGCCGGATTTGGCCCGCTGGCCTTGTGTTTGCCAGCTGTGCTATAACCCATCAGTGTTTGTTTCATTCATTCAGTCACAAAGTGTCCCCTGAGTTAGAATTATGAACAAAATACTTGCCCTCCGAGAGCTTACAGGCAAATAAGCAAGTGGTTATCCTACCACATGCAGGTGCAGTGAATGTGCGTGATCTGCATAACCCCACGGTGGGCAGGCAGGTGGGTGGCATGGAGAGGTAAGAACTGGGGGGCCAGGCTCTCCCTTTCTGGAGAGATTGCAGTGGCCATGTTCAGTGCTCTGGGTGACAAATGCCAAAGGCAGGAGACAGCCCTGCAGGCTTGGGGCTTTTGTTTGTGTTAATTCCTTTTGCATCTGATGATATGTTGCCTTTTCTCAAATCGCTGTTTCTGTATAGTCGGGAATCAGTTCTGCACAAGTTCTCCAGTTGCAGGGTCCACCTTTTTTTCAGGCCTTGTGCTGCTTGATATGGAGCCTGCACAGCTCCTCCCGCATGAAGAGTCCAGGTCTCCGGAGGGTGGCTCGGGGAGGAAATTCATTGCCTCCCCCTGGGTTCTAAGCTACAGAGCCCAGGGCTCTGCCAGGGTCATTTGTCTTGTTCCTGCAGCCTGAGTGGCGGCGTGGTGGCAGAAACCTGTTGACCAAATGCAAAGGATCTGTGTGGCCATTAGCCAGACTGTGAAAGCCCACACTTTTCATTGTTTTAAGGGATAATGGTAGTCATTCTAATTTTTGTAAAGGAAGCTTCATCATGGTCGAAGAGTATGTGGGAGAGAGCATGGGGGAAGTAGAAGACGTGTGGTTTCGCAGTGGGTTGCTGCTTGGAAGGGCCTGGCCAGGCCTGCCCGTTCGCCCCGTTGGTGTTGTGGCTGTGTTGTGGCTGCGTTGGTGTTGTGGCTGCATTTGACGGTGCCTGAGGTCCTCAGCCTTTTGCACCGTGCAGTCGTCATCTGTCTGAGAGGTTGGGCCACCTGCTCTGTAAGGGTTGTCTCAAGTCCTCCTTTCATGGCTTTTCCAACTACATTGGTAAATGCTAACTATAGATTAAAGTACATATAAATATAAACATGTGTGTGTGTGTGTGTGTGTATGTATGTATGTATATATATATATCCATCACTGAGTGGAACTCTAAGTTTGTAGGATTATTTTTTCTGTGAAATTATGTGTATAAAAATTTCAAAAGAAAAAAAATTCAAAAGGAGACTGTCCATTTAGAGACTTGCGAAGAATGTATAGGTATCGGGCCATCACAGCTGAAATGGTGTTCGTGTCAAGGGTCTTGTGGTGGTGGCTTTCAGCAGTTTTCTCCCTTCAGTCATGTCCAGCTGTGGACTCTGGACCCAGAGAAGGTGCTCTGGCGGGCATGGAGCCCAGGGCCTTGTGGGTTTGGGAAGAGCATGAGTCTAAGATGCGGCCATCCTCTGTCTGCTAAGTAGGACAAAGACTTTGTCCTCCCTGTCCCATATGGGGTGAGCACTTTTGCCAGGTGGGGACCTGCCTTGTGCCGGTGTCTTGGGTCTGCTCTGAACCAAGACCTTGACACCCTCACTGGCTGTGTCCTAGTGTCTCTGGGCCAAGAGTGATGACAGATTTCAGCCTTGCACAGCTGCTGACCTGTCCCTTCTCTTTCAGAGTGGAGTGGCCTGGCCGTGGTGCAGGCTGAGTCCGGAACCAGATGAACAGAGACATCTACGTCCACACCTGGCCATGTTCCTACTATTTAGAACTTGAGAAGCGATGGGTTCCTGGAAAACTCTTATTAACTTCGTGCTCAGTAAGATTTATGACTGATAAAACTGGAGGCTTCCTTGTCGACTTTCCCCTTGCCAACATAGTTGAGATCAAGAAAGAGGCTTCTCATTTTATCTTTGGTGCTGTCACCATCCTGGAAAAGGACCATGTCAAGCACTGGTTCAGCTCTTTGCAGCCTAGTCGGAATGTTGTTTTCCATGTCATTGAGCATTTCTGGAGAGAGGTGCTGCTGTCTCAGCCAGGAGCTGCTGGGGGGGCATCCTCCTCCCCTGTGACCAAGGGGAAGCAGCTGACTGGTCTCATGGCCTGTTCCCAGAAGCGTCTGGAAGATGCAGCCAGGGTCCTACACTTCCAGGGTGAGCAGCTGGACAGCATAGCAAGCGGCCTGGACAGAATGGCTTCTGATCTGGACGTAGCTGACAGGTGAGGCAAGTGCTGCAGTCCTGTGCTGCTCTTGGTAGCTGGGGTATCTTCCAAACCCTGTGTAAATGTGGCTCACACCTGCTGTGGACAGGTGTGCTGGGCTGGCTGTGCTGGGCGTGCAGGGGGAAAGGACCAGTGTTGACTGCAGGCACACCATTGCCAGATCCATGTGAGTTCAGTGAGGATCCCCTATTTAATCCATAGACTAGCCAGGAACAAGTTATTGTTGGCTTCACTATGCGGATGGGGAAACTGAGGCTGAGAGGCCAGGGAATTTGTCAAGGTCACACACGCTGAGTTTGTTTAGCACCGTTCATTTGCTTACATAGCTGTGGAGTGGCCGGATTTGAACTGATGCATTTTGGCTCTAGAAGCTGCCACCTGAGCTGTTGGACCAGCTACTCTCAAATCGTGGTCTTGGGGCCCTTCTACTCTCAAAAATTGAGGTACCTGAAGAGCTTTTGTTCCTCTGGGTTATGTTATATTTACCATGTACTTTTAAAGCTGAAAATGACAAAGTTATTAATTCACTTAAAGAATACAATAATAAACTCATGGCCTAGTAATATAAATTAAAAAAATTTTAGCCTTATAAAGCAAAACCCCACTCAACGAAGAGTGGCTGTTTGAGACTCTGCAGAGTGAGGTCAGGGGGGTCATGGGTCCCCAAGCTTTGCAGTGAGTGCTGTGCTGTCCAGTCCCAATGGAACAAGAGCAGCAAAGCTGGACAGTGTCATGGTGCCACGAGGAACTGATGCTGACCACACTTGGACAGGCCCTGGTCTGACACTGAGACACGCAGAGTTCTCCAGGGGTCTTAAAGTCTAGTAGAAATAGCCTCTCTTCACATGTCGGGGGGAGCACAGCTGGTAGCTCAGGGTGGGAGGCAGCCTCTGGGTTATGGGTTCTGAGCACAGCCTGACGCCTTGGATAAGGGCTGCGTGGGTGGTGTAGGTGGGTCCTTGCCCCTGAGGGACCCCACCTGCACTCAATCACCTGCAGCTGATTCCCCGAGTACCTGCTTGTGAAGGGCCAGCTGCAGGGACAGAGCCCTAGATCCTACCCTCAAGAGGGGCTTGCAGGGAGGAGATGAAGGGCACTAGATCTTTGTCGGTTTTTCCTCGGTATCCCGCAGGCTACCGTGTGGTAGGTGTTTTAAATGTACAAAGTAGTGTGACAGGAAAACTGTGGAAAGGGTGACGGTGGGAAACCTGAGCAACACAGGCACATGCAGGCCAGTTTCTCCTGCAGAGCAGCTGGTGCTCCTGGAGGGCTGTACTCCTCAGGTCCGGGGCCTACAGCAAGTCTTCTTGCTTCTCCCTCACATCTGGGGACATTTCTGCTATTATTTGTTTGGTAATTTTTTCCATTCAGTTTTTAAAATGTACTCCTTTTGGTTATCTGACTTCATGGATGAATCTAACAGTGTTCTCATTTTTCTGTTTCCTTGTTCTTTTGTTTTACTTTATATTTCTTGTATTTTATCTTCTTACCCTTCTATTTGCTATCAAAATTTTAATTTCCAAGAGTTATTTTGTGGTCTCTAGATGCTCTTGTTGTTGTTTCATGGGCTTTCTGTGCTGTCTCAGGGACTTACAGGCAGTTTTGTGCAGGAGGGGCCTGGGCCTGCCACCTGGTTCAAAAGGAAATTTTTCTCCTCTGAAGGCTGCCTCCAGACATGCTGGCCCAGTCCGGTGGGCTCCTTCTGGTCCCTCTGCTTCTGAACAGGGCCTAATGGTGCAGGCTTGGTCAGTGTGGGGCGGGGGGTGTCTCTCACCTGCTCTTCTGTTTTCAGTCCTAACTCTGCCTCTGTCTTCAGAGATTCCTGGCACCACCTGCTTCTCCAGTTAGGGTACTGCCGTGCACCCTAGGTCATTTTCAGCTTCTCCTTTGTCCGGTAGGAATTAGGCTCTTCCACAGGATCAGGAGAAAAGCATTCCAAGGACCCAAGCATGGGAGATTGTGGAGTGGCATGATTTATTCATGTGGAGATAGAAGCTGCCACCTGGGTTACCAATGTCCCATCTCTGTCCATCCCACCATGGAAAATGTCCAGTTGTGTCCTCAGCAAGGCCAAGATAAAAGCCAGTATCCAGAGTTTCTGCTTCATGTTAAAGCTCAGTTCCTTGGAACCCACAGTGGCTGCTAAGTGGTCTTAGTCCCCATCCGGATGGCTGAGCTTGTTCCCAGATGCTGTGGTGTCAGAGTCCATGTGGCTGCTAAGGCCACATGGCTGTAGAGAGAGAATGTGCAAGCCCACAGGATGTTCTCACCCAGCATGTTCCAGGTGGGTGAGAGAGAGAGCTCAGTACTTTTGGAGCCCACACCATCAGCTGTGGGCCTGATAGCTGCTAGACCCACATTGTCATGTGCTTCTGGGCAAGAGAGCACATGAACAAATGGGCAAGTGCATCACAGGGTGATGGTGGGGGGGGGAGAACAACAAGAGTGAGCTTCTTATTCCCCTGAGATTATATGTGCTTGGGTTTGGGTGGGGCAAGATCCCTTTTTCAGAAGAACCAGTTAACTTCCTGGGCTTTTGCGGGCATTGGATAGATCCACCCCTTAGCCAATCCATTGTTCCCCAGGCTGACTGACAGGCCTCTATGGTCTAGCACCCCCCCCCCCCACCGCCACCCCAACAATGGGATACTGGAGTGGGGAAGGGAGAATGTTGATCCCCTTGGGTGGAACACAGTGCTGTAATCTCCTGGGGTGTGAAGCTGTAGCTTCCTGGCTAGTAAGCAGGTTTATGCCTCCAGTTTATTAAGCCAAATGTCTAGTTCCCTTTGCTCTCTTTCCTTGATCAATGTCTAGTTAAATACTATGGTAACACTCTCATTGCTGCCTTGTAGTTGACTTTCTTGGATTTGCTACATCTGTTTTTGAGTCTTTAAAATTGTGTTACTGATGTCTCTTCTTCTTTGCCCTTGCAGAAGATGAATGTTTTCAGTTTGCCATCTGTGATATTGTGATTTATAGTTAAGAAATTTGTATTTGGTCTTCATTCTAGGTTTCTGGCACAGAGCTCACGAAACCTTTGTAATCTCTGATGACAAAGGTGTCATATGAATGAGGTGATTTTGTTCCACCTTTAAGGATAGGGCTGGTCTCCAGGGAAACCAATCCTGGAATTAGAAAGCTGGAAGTTTTGGTCCCTTGGGGAAAAGGAGAGGGGCTGGAAATTGAATCTGTCCCCAGTGGCCAGTGATTTAATCAATGGTTCATGTGTAACGAAGCCTCAATAAACACCCAGAAGCATAGGTTTTGGAGAGCTTCCAGGTTGGTGTGTGTACACGAGGAGATAAAGGGAGTGGTGGGTTCAGAGAGCAGGGAAGCCCCCAGCCCCTTCCCCATACCTGGCCCTGCATACCTCTTCCCTCTGGCTATTCCTGATTCTTTTATAATGAACCAAAAAGTAAATGTTTGCGTTCTACGAGCTGCTTCAGCAAATTAATGGAACCCGAGGATGGGGTTTGTAGAAACCTCTGATTTGTAACCGGTCAGTCAGCAGCATTGATGACAAGCCTGGTTTTGCCATTATCATCTTAAGGAAATGGAGTCACTCTTGTGGGACTGAGACCTTAACCTGTGGGGTCTGACCTTCTCTCCAGGGCGGCTGTGTCACAACTGAGCTGGGTGTTTGGTGGTGGGGAAAAACCATACCTCAGAATTGGTGGTTAAAGAATGAGCACATCTTTAACCAGTCCTCTCTGACCCATTTTTCATAAAGGCATATCCTTGAGTTTCTTCTTTTTAGTATGCCAAGGTAAAGCTTTTGTTACCAGAGAAAATAGGTTCTCCCACCATGTCACAGGAAATGAGTTTTAGGGACATACATGTAGGAGAATTTTAAGTGCGAGTGGCAAGATTTATTAGGGCAAAAACAAAGGAAGACTTAGGATAGAAGAGGCAGGATCACAGCAACAGGAGTGAGCCTGGACTGAGCTGCCTAGATTCAGGAAAGTAAGTTACAGAGGCAAAAAGGGGAGTCCTGAAAGCCCACTCCTTCCTTGGTCGTAAGTCTTGTGGAGGCCCTTAGAGTTTAGGAGGAAAGAAAGCAAAAGTATGAACCGAGGAAGGGCGGACAGGGCACAGATTACTCTGAGAAGGCTGCCACGTAGGACAAGGCACTTCCCCGGCAGGTCCAGCTGCAGAAGTTGGTTGATGTTGTGCTCTTCTGAGGTACACCACGCCCAATGTCTCATCCACGACCAGGTTGTTTAGCTCTGTCTCACCGCAGGAGAAATCCAGCTTCTATGGCCGCAGGCCTGTGCCCGTGCCTCCTGGGACTAGGAGGGCCAGGGCCCGGAGCTGTGGCGCCATCCCCCTGGCACCCAAGTCTCCAGTAATCCAGCTCAGTTCTGCTTCTCTGGAGAACTTCTCTACTCCCAGCTGCTGTATGGACTCTGCGGCTACCACAAGGCAACTGGGGCCTTTGTCTGGCTTCCCTGAATTTCCTTGGGCTTGGGAGAGAACAGGCTTTCTTTCAAACTGCCCGATCTCTTCCCTAATTTTTCCCAGGCTCACATCCTAATCCTGTTTGGTCTTTTCCCCAGATTTCTCCAGGTTTGTCTACCCTTTATGGTCACCATCTTGGCTTCTATTGTGCAATCCTCAGTAGAAGGATCTCCTGAGGAGGAGGAGAAACATCACTCCTCCTCTCAGAAGAAGCACCATCTTTTTCAAAGTTACCACCTGCTACTTACTGTCTGATTCCATTTGTTCCCTTTCTTTGTTAGTAACTAATACATGCTTGTAACATTTTTATCTAAAATTCTGTTTTAGCCCTCACTGGTGTGGCTCAGTGGATTGAATGCTGGCCTGCGAACCAAAGGGTTGCTGAATCAGTTTCCCTGTCAGGGCACATGCCTGGGTTGCCGGCCAGGTTCCCAGTAGGGGGCATGCGAGATACCATGACACATTGATATTTCTCCTTCCCTCCCTCTCTCTAAAAATAAGTAAATAAAATCTAAAAAGAAATAAGATAAAATTCCATTTGAAATTTCTATCTTTTTAAAAAAAAATAGTTCTGAGATCTGTTCTAACTGCTGTCGTTATTGGGAGGACACCCGAAGCAGCTGCGAGTGGATGGAATGCTGTCTCTTCCAGCGCTGTCTTGCATGTTGGCAGCTCCTGCCACAGGGCTTGAAATCTGAAGTAGGTTGGTGCACACGTCTGCATTCATGTGGGTTTGCTGGGCTAAGGTCAGATCTTGTTACTAAGTCAGGGGCAATTTTGACAGACAGTGTCACTGGGGACCTGGCCTGTGCCAGGCACTGTTCCGGGAGACAACAGAGCTCTTGGCAGACCACATGTTCCCTGCTTGATTTGTCAGAGTTCTCCAGAGAAGCAGAACCAACAGGGAGATTTATAAGGAATTGGCTTACACTGATGTGGGGCTGGCGAGTCCAATATCTGCAGGGCAGGCCAGCAGGCTAGAGGCTCAGGGACCACCAGTATTACAGCTCCAGTCAGACGTCTGCAGAATTCCTTCTTGCTCAGAGTGGGGGAAGGGCCTCAGCTGCTTGAATGAGGGACATCTGCTTTCCTAAAGTCCACTGATTGTTAATCCCACCCAGAAACCTTCACGAAACATCCAGAATCCTCTTTGGACAAATATATGGGCCCTGTAGCCCACACTGAAGATGCATCATCACACCTGCCCTTCAGAACTGTGTGCTCATTAGCTGGGGTCTGCTCACTACCCTTCAGCTGTTGGCATTCCAGAGCGTTCGACATGTCCTTTTCACAGTGCTTCTTTCTGGACTCCAGGCCCCACAGCCCCCTTCAAGGTGTGTCACTGGGCCCGGTTCCTGGGGCTTCTGCAGAGGATGATTTGAATGGGAGGGGGCAGGAACAGAGAGGACCCTGGCCTTGGTCCTTGGTGAACCAGCTGGTTTCTCTGCTCACAACTTCACCTGCACTCAGCAGAGGCTGTCTGAGGAAAGTTTAGCTTTTCCTGCCATGTTGAAGCCTTGTCCTGTTTCCAGTCACAGGACGAAAACCACTGATATACTTAGCGAAGGTACTGCATCCATCCAATAAGTCACATTTTAGCATTTGGTCTTCTCTTTTGATTTGCCATATTGTTGCCAGATTCTGCCTTGGTCTGTGTCTGGATAGCGTTGTGAAGAGAAATTGGCAAAAGAAAGATAAAGTTGGCTTTGTCCTCTGCTGTTTTAACCCATGGTTCTGTTGTGTGCTTTTGATTTATACTAGAAAGTGATGTTAAAAATGATTGCCTTGAGATAATCTGAGTGGTTGGTTCATTTTACATATTTGTTTCTTGTCTTGAAAATCGAGTGGTGACCCAGAGAAATGTTGAGTCAAAGAGAGACGGTCTGAACATTGTTGGGTCAACCCCACGAGTTGTTGGTGCACCTTCCCATGCTGAAGTCTCTTCAGTGGCCCTGCGGACGGTTGTCCTCCCTGTTCTACATGGGACCTAGCACCACTGTGTCCCTGACAGCATGACTCTGGAAAAGCCCCCGCTTTGTTCATCCTGCAGCGCCCTGTTCTGTCCATCCTCACTTCTCATTCCAGCCTGGCCTCCATGTCTCTAGGAACAGTCCTGTGGGGCTGCTGGGCTCAGACTTCTTGACATTTCAGAACCAGCACCTCAGACTCAGAAGAATGAGAATAAACGCTTTCATGCTAGTGCCCTGTGTGCCTCACTGCTTGCATTTTATTAGATTTCTTTGTAATTCATTGTGTTTCTACTGGAAGCCTAGTTCTGTTGAAAGGGCTGTGGTCACAATGTTCAGGAACCATGCTGGGTGGTCAGAGGACATCTGTCTCCTACCCATGCCAGACCGTCTAGGTGTAAGCAGTCCTAGATATGTGGTTTTCAACCCGCAGAAGTATGAGAAACTTAGGATATATGTAAAAAAAAAGACAATCTGATTCAGGATTTCAAAAAGCAAGTCAGAAAAACACATTGCGAAGGAAGGAAACCAGTACTCTTTAAAGACTTCAAGCCTTGTATTTAAATGCCTGCAGCAGCGTATGGTTGACAGAACAGCCATTCGTGATCTTAGAAAGTGAGTTGGCAACTCCCTCCTGCTCTTTTGGGGAAAACGAGAGAACTGCGTGCATGTTTCAGGAGGAACACTGAGCAAGTAAAGAGGTGATTGGCAACTGAGGGGACAGGGCACTGCCCCTGTGGGAGGGAGTGGAGGGCATTAGCCTGAGTGGAGTGGAGATGGAGTGGCCAGAGCTCCCTGGAAGCTCCAGGCTGTCATCTGAGCCTTTTTTGTCTGGAAGCTAAACAAGAGCCTTTAGCTGCGAGGTATTGGAAAAGAAAATTTGGCTTTCCAAAAGAGCTTCTCTGACTCTGTGTAGCTGAAAAACTGCAAATGAGTAGTGAGCTTTTTACTAGTAGAATGTTGTGATGGTTCACACCCATGTCAGATGAACATGGGCCCAGAGCACCCTTAATTCTCTTCAGTTTTGAGATTCTTGGGTAGGAGTATATATGCATATATATTTCCCCCAATATCGTTTTCCTTTTGCCAATTAATCATCTTTAAGGCGAATCTCTGCTTGCTTTCACAGAGGCCACAAGGACACACAGACTGTTGCATCTCATTGTCTAGCTGTGCCTTTCAGCCCTGGTGGGTGGGCACTGATGGTGGCGGTCCTCCAGGATCTGGGCCCTGTGTGTCCCAGACCCTCGCGGTGGGCCCAGGCAGCACCACGGCGCAGACTTGCAGCCCTTAAGCCTCTGTTGTGAAGAGCGTTATCATCCACAAGCGCAGTCAGCATGTGTGGCAGTGTCCTGGCATGTCACGTTGGTCTGCCCTTGCTGTTTACAATCACTTAGCAATAAATGTTGGGCAGAGAAAGCACAAAATGCTCATTTGTCTGTTAATCAAAGTCCATGTCCATCATATGAGCCAGTTCCTTCAAGTAAACCAGTCTGTCTCCCTCTCTCTCCTGCTTCTGTGTGGTCTGTGTGTCTGTGTTTAAGTGTCCTACCGGTTCTTCTGTAAAGAACTCTGACACATTCTGGTAATGAGAGTGACGGGTGAGTTTGGCTGTACGGTTTCTGAGATCTCTACTCTGATGAGATTTCTTTTTTTATTTTTAGAGAGGGGAAGGGAGGGAGAAAAAGAGGGAGAGAAACATCAGTGTGTGGTTGTTGCCTGCACACCCCCTACTGGAGACCCGGCCAGCAACCCAGGCATGTGCCCTGACTGGGAATCGAACTAGTTACCTTTTGTTTCACAGGCTGGCACTCAGTCCACTGAATGACAGCAGCCAAGGCTCTACTCTGGTGAGATTTAAAGCCACTGATAATGCTATTTCCAGTGGTATGGGGGCACTGAGAGACACAGCATGATGTGGCATTAGAGATGCCCAAATGCCACCATACAGTATTCCTAATCAAAGACTTTAGAAAGGTAAGGTTCTGACTGGCCATGTATTCCATACCAGACAGCTTTTCTGTCAAGGTAATGAGCGTTATTGAGATTACTGGCTGCTCCTCACTTCACTGGGGAGGGAAGGCTGAGCTCAGGGTGCCGCCTACATGACCTGCACGTTTTGTGTGTACCCTGAAAGAAACCCTCAGCTCCCGTCACTGCACCACTGAGCTTCCTGAGACCCAGACCCAGAGCGATATGCTGTGATCAGCTGGGCGGCAGTGCAGGTGGAAACCCCTCCCATGCATGGTGTCTGCTGTGGGACTGAGAGTATTTGCTGGGAAGAAATGGGGCCCTGAACATGGGGGTGTAGACATATGGGAAAGTCCTGATGAGAGGGGGACATTGAACCCCTAAATTCCAATGAGTCTCCTCCACTGGTAGAAGTGGCCCTCCCTGTGCTCCCATCTAAGATTATCAGTGCTTTGCCCAAGTATTCTCTGAGGCCCTTCCTTGAAGGGCCTTAATTTCCTTATAAGCCACTGCTGACTGTCCTCAGGATGCACCCTCCTTTATATTTGCTTCTATGTGTGCTGCTAGACCTGGTCCCAGCAGATCCAAAGAGATGAGGCACAGGGGTGTACTACACTGAGAAGAACTGCATGGCTTTTCCAGTTTTCACAGACATCTGGAGAATGTGCAGGGCTGGAGAACACAGGTGTGGGGCGCTGTAAAAGAAACATCAGGTAGGGTCAGGCTGAATTTGCTGAAATGGGACCACTAAGCCTAGATTCTGTACCCAGTGCTGTAGCTGGAAGGGTTAGCCTGGTTGGCTAAGACATGGACTCAAAGGTGGTGTACACTAGATCGAGTCTGAGATGCAGGGCCACCTGCATTACTCTGCAGGGAGGATCAGGGCTGAGGGTGATTAGAGCGGCAGAGTGGACTTACACTTGAGACCTGCTCATGCCCTGGCAGGGTCCCAAGATACTCTACCATGGCTGTGAGGGGAGCCCCACCACCCTGGAAGAGCTGTATGGTTGCTCCTCTGTGTAGGCTAGAAATCAGGAGCTGCTGCCACTGAGCTGGGATCCCTCAGTGCAGTGGAGATCACTGGACCCTGGGGGTGGGGCTGTGGCATTTCATCAGTAAAGATAGCTGGGGGTGGCCGCTACCATGGGTAGCAGAATGGAGCAGCCAGCAGCCTCCTCTGACTTCTGTGCCGCTGGCTGGAGGCCCTGTGCCCTGTGAGAAGCAGAGGGCAGCCCCCTCAGTGCTCACCTGCTCTGTGTGTGCAGAAGGGGCCAGACCAAGGGAGCACACATCTCACCTGAGCTACAGAAGCAGCCATGGCCCTCCGTTAGTTCCCAGCCTGGAACCAGTTGACAGACTCAGAGCCTCTCGAGTGACTAAGAAGCTGGGACCCCTGGAGGAAGGACCCTAGTGTGCCATCCAAACTTGTATGTCGCACCCTGCTCTCAGAGGCGCCTCTGCCGTGCTGCCAGGGAGGCTTGCATCAGGGAGAGGAGGCAGATGTTTCAGGAACACAGGCTCCCCAGGCACAGAAGGAGGTCAGGTGATCGGTGGGGTTTTAGCCCAGGTCTGTCGTACAGTGGGTCCCCAGTCCCTGTGGCTCTTTCCCCAGGCCTGGAATGCATCATTGGAACAGATTCACTCAGCCGCTGGCAGAGTCCCACAGTTGTTCCCTGTGGGAAAGGGGGAGGGAAATCCCTACTCAGACTGCCTGTATCTGGGAAACAGTGAAGCAGAAGTGGCACTGCATTCCTGGGGCGATTGCAGGGACTGCAGCCACCGTCCAGGACCTGATAGATGCAGGGGTCGTGAGACCTACCCCATCTCTGTTCAGCTTCCTTATTTGTGCAGAAAAAAAGATGGATCTGGAAAAGGACAGGGGACCATCTTCAACTTCACCTGGTGGTGACTCTAATTGTAGCTGTTCCAGAGGCAGTTTCGTTACTTGAACAAATCGACATCCCCTTCTATCTGCTATATAGCAGTTGCTCTGGCAGACGCCAGTTTCTGCATCCCTGTCCGTAAAGACCACCAGAAGCAGTTTGCTTTAGGCTGGTGATGCCAGCAGCACACCCCCACTGTCCTGTTCCAGGGGACCATCAACTCTCCAGCCCATGTAGTCGTTGAAGTCACAGGGCTCTTGACCCCCATTCCCTTCCACAAGGTAGCACACTGTCCACTGCAGTGACAGCATTATGCTATTTAGACGTTGTGAGGAACAAATAGCAACTATTCTAGACTTGTTAATGAGAAAATTGTGTGCCGGAGAATGGAAAATAAATCTGACAAGAATTCAGGGACCTTCCTTCTCTGAAATTTCTAGGAAGCCAGTGGTTTGGGGCTCACTGAAGTGAAGGGACGGTGGTTGCATTTAGCCCCTCGTATAACCCGAAAGGAGGCATGATGCCTAGTGGCCTCTGGATTGTGGAGTTAGCATATTCCTCCTTTCAGTGTGTTACTGTGGCACACTTCCCGGATGAGTGGGTGCAGAACAAGAGAATGCTCTGTAGCAGCGTCAGGCTGCATGCAGGCTGCTCCGCCCTTGGGCCCTGTGATCCAGCAGACTCACTGGTGCTGGAAGGTCCGTGACAGACAGGGATGCTGTTTGGAGCCTTTGGCAGACCTCTGTAGGGAATTACAGCTGCTGCCCTTAGGATTTCAGAGCAGCACCCTCCAGTCTCTGGATAACTCCTTTTCTTTTGAGAAACNAAGAGAATGCTCTGTAGCAGCGTCAGGCTGCATGCAGGCTGCTCCGCCCTTGGGCCCTGTGATCCAGCAGACTCACTGGTGCTGGAAGGTCTGTGACAGACAGGGATGCTGTTTGGAGCCTTTGGCAGACCTCTGTAGGGAATTACAGCTGCTGCCCTTAGGATTTCAGAGCAGCACCCTCCAGTCTCTGGATAACTCCTTTTCTTTTGAGAAACACTTAACCACAGGCCACCACTTTTCTATGCGACCTAAGCTGCCCATTGTGCGGTGAGTGTTCTCTGACCCACCTGCCATCACCATAGGGAAGGTCTCCATGTGTGTAGTCCCTGTGCCGTGATGCGCCTCAGAGCCCCTCCAACCCCTGTCCCATCCCTTTCCCCCAACCCATTCATTAGGCCAGCAATGTTTGTAGCAAGTGCTCACTTAGGGCTGTAGCGTGGCATTGGTGGGCTGAGACAGGAGGGAGGAAGATTAATACCTCTGTAAAACATGGCAACTTTTAAGGCCCTCCTCAGGTGAGGTAGCCCAGAGCTAGGCTGCTCATCTGTGGTCCTACCCAAGCAAGAGAGGCAGGGGTGCAGGATTAGAGGCTCCAGAGCTTAACATAGAGGGCAGCAGTTCTTGCTTCTCCTTTGTGCAGTCCTTCCAGTTCCTGTAGAAATGTACACTCAGAGAACCCCCAAGCCTAGCCTGGGGTCAGGAGATAGCCAGCTAGAGAGCGCACTGGTTCCAGTGTCAGCAGACTCTAGCCCTGACCTTCACTTGCTTTTCCAGCCCTGTCAGCCTTCCCCACTCCCACCTTGTGCACTTCTGTTCCTGCACGCAACTCAGCTGTCACTGCAGGCGAACACTACAACCTCCACCTTCATTTTCCCCACTTCAGCCGCCTCTAGGCCTGTTGCTATAGAGCCTAGCTGTATGTCAATATTGCAGCTGAAGCACCAGAAAACTACCCCCAAAACCCCAAACACAAAAAACAAAGAACGTAAGTACTGCTACATTCATTGCGGCCTAATTTACAATAGCCAAGATATTGAAGCAGCCCAGGTGTCCATCAGTAGATGAGTGGATACAAAAGCTGTGGTATATTTACACAATGGAGTACTATTTGGCCATAAAAAATAAGGAAATCTTACTCTTTGTGACAGCATGGGTGGTCCTCGAGAGCATTATGCTAAGTGAACTAAGCCAGTCAGAAAAAGGCCATATTTTACTTATATGTGAATTCTTTTGGGGGTTTTATTTTTTTTTTGGCTTTTTGCATATATACTTATCACAATTTCATTTTTATTTTTAAAGTATTTTTTTATTGAGTATGCTATTACAGTCTTCCCAATCTTTCCCCTTTTATCCCACCCCTGCCCTATCCCCCCAACTCTCGAGCATCCCCCCCACCTTAGTTCCTGTCCATGGGTTGTACATATAAGTTCTTTGAGTCCTCTGTTCCTTATACCATTTGTTATCTCTCCCCATCTATTTTATGCCTACTAATTATGCCGCTTCTTCCCTGTACCTTTTCCCCCCTATTCCTCTCTTCCCCCTCCCCACTGAAATCCTCCATGTGATGTCAAGTTCTGATTCTGTTCCTATTCTGGTTGTTTGCTTAGTTTTTGTTTTCATTGTTTCTCTTTTGGGTGCATTTGTTGATAGTTGTGAGTTTGTTGTCATTTTACTGTTCATATTTTTTATCTTTTTCTTAGATTAAATCCCTTTAACATTTCATATAATAAGGGCTTGGTGAAGATTAACTCTTTTAACTTGACCTTATCTGGGAAGTACTTGCTGGATAGAGTAATCTTGGATGTAAGTCCTTGCTTTTCATGACTTCAAATACTTCTTTCCAGCCCCTTCTTGCCTGGGAGGTTTCTTTTGAGAAATTAGCTGATAGCCTTATGGGAACTCCTCTGTAGGTAACTCTTTCCTTTTCTCTTGCAGCTTTTAAGATTCTCTCTTTGTCTTTAATCTCGGGTAACTTAATGATGATGTGCCTTGGTGTGTTCCTCTTTGGGTCCAGCTTCTTTGGGACTTTCTGGGCTTCCTGGACTTCCTGGAAGTCTGTTTCTTTTGCCAGACTGGGGAAGTTTTCCTTCATCATTTGTTCAAATAAGTTTTCCATTTCTTGCTATTCTTCTTCTGGCACCCCTATAATTCAGATATTGGAACATTTCAGGTTGTCCCAGAAATCCTCAGCATCTCTTAATTTTTTTGGATTCTTGTTTCTTCATTCTGATGTTTATTTTTTCCTTTTGTTCCAAATCATTGCTTTGAGTCCTGGTTTCCCTTCTGTCACTGTTGGTTCCCTGAATATTTTGCTTTATTTCACTTTGGGTATCCTTCATTTGTTTTTTTCTTTTTTTGACCAAACTCAATCAGTTCTGTGAGCATTTTGATTACCAGGACTTTAAATCCTCCATCAGATAGATTGGCTACCTCCTTATCGCTTAGTTCTCTCTCTGAAGTTTTGTTCTGTTCTTTCACTTGGGCCATTTTTCTTTGTCTTGGCGCAGCTGATAAGTTGCAAGGGGGCGAGGCCTTAGGTATTAACCAGGGTAGGACGACCCTCTTTGTTTTGCTGCCCAGCAGCCTGTGGGGGAGTGTCCAGAGAGGGAACAATGCAGCTCACCTGCGCGTCTCTAGCCCCACTTTCCAACAGACTCTCCTGTGAGACTGGGAGTTTCTCCCACTGTGGCAACCCCTGTAGTCCTCAGTCAACTCTGAGCCTCAGTTTTGCCTTCAGCCAGCCCCGCCTAACTGGTCCACAGAGGTTTTTCT
Organism: Sturnira hondurensis; assembly: GCF_014824575.4. NCBI lineage: Eukaryota > Metazoa > Chordata > Mammalia > Chiroptera > Phyllostomidae > Sturnira > Sturnira hondurensis. The sequence continues at coordinate 29,804 of NW_028091639.1, forward strand.
GAGCCGGCCTGTGCCTTCCTCCGCCTCACTGGTCTGGTTGTTCTGGTTGATTTTTTCTTTAATTCCTTGGTTGTAGGAATTCCATGCAGTTTGATTTTCTTGGGCTTTTGTTTTATTGATTTTAGATTGGTTGTTATTCTCCTTTTGGTTGTGCAAGGAAGCAAAGGGCTTCTACCTATGCCTCCATCTTGGCTGGAACTCCCCTATATGAAATCTAATTAACAAACTGAGCTAACAGCAAAATAGTGACAGACTCATGGAGACCAGGCCGACAGCTGTGGTGAGGTGGGGTGTGTTGGATGGGGGAGGTGGAAGGATTGAGTAAAAAAAACCTCATGGACACAGACAACAGTGTGGTGATGGCTGAGGGAGGAAGGAGGTGGCAGAGGGTATGAGGGATAAATGGTGACGGACAGAGACTTGGCTTTGAGTGGTGAACACACAACACAGAGTACAGATGATGTTTGAGGAATTGTGTACCTGTGTTAATTTTAAACCTATATTTAATTGTAAACTTGTATGAATTTTATTAACCAGTGTTACCCCATAAATTCAATAATAAAGTAAAAAGATATTTAATTATAATTTTAATATCTTTATAAATTCATGGATTTTAACATATATAATGGGTTTCAATATACTGTAATTACTTTCCTTTTGAACTTTAAACTTTCCTGTCTTTGAGTAATCCAGTAATTTTTAATCCAGTAATTTAGTGAAAGCAACGTCTAGGATTTGGACCTTGCCTTCTATAATTCAGGTTCCTGGGCAGCTCACACACATAACTGTGTTGGGGGGATGTTCTGCAAATGAAGTGCAGGCAAAGCCCCTGTTACAGAGCAGAGGGAGAGGCCAGAGTCACTGGTACAAGTCTCACCAGTGACCTTGGTCATTGATGTCAGCCCCCTTAGGGTTGACAGCTGCCACCTGGGAGGGAGATCTGCCGTGAACTCTTTACTACTTTCTCACACTCTGTGGTAAAATAAGGACCACAGGGTGATTTTTTATTAAACAAAGTTTATTTACATATCTTGGGATTATGTGCTTTTTATATTTTTTGGTGCTAGATAAGACAAGGGTTTCAAGGTCTGGGTGGTTCTTACCAAATGGTATTCTTATTAAAAGTTAAAATTTAGCTCAGTATTTTGCAGACACAGCTCTAAACAGGATGAGCCTGACAAGAATCCAAAAATCAACACCAACATATAACTGACCAAACAGTGTACATAAGCAATGGCTAAGCCTCCCTTGGGGGAGACAGAGCTTTGGATGAGAATCCCATGTCTTCTTTATTTGCTGCAAGTCAGTAAAACTGCCTTGCCACAGTAAGTCTAGTTCTTGAATAGAGCACCCACGCTGGGAACCCTTGAGTTCAGAAACAGTGGTACCTCTCTAAAAAATGAAGGCAAGTTGGTAACCCATGTGACCTCAGGAGTTGCTTGGACTCTCCTTGCAGAAGTGATGGTCTGGTTGTGTTTTCATTGGAATCTATGAGTGAGTAGCGTTGTAACCAAAACATGGTGGGTTTGCCTGCTGCAAAGAAAGCCAAAACTGTGAGGCAGGTGCTGGTGCAAAAGGAAAGAGGTTTACTCAGGTGCTGTGACCTGGGAGGAAGGTGGAGTCCCATCTCAGACCACCCCCCTTCCTGTTCAGGCCCACAGGTCTTACGGAGATAGGAAGGGAAAGCTTTTTTTCTATCTTGCTAGGTTTTGGCATGCTTGGGCCCTCTCTATTCATCTTTCTAGCCTTCAGCATGCTCAGTGTGAGAACCTACCCATGTGTTGTCTCGGCCAATGGGAGAGATTCGTGGGTGCTCCAGCTGTCTAATTAACAGTATTATCTCCATCTTCGTATATTAGAAAATGCCTGTATTTTATTGGCATTCCTGAACAATAATTTGACTCCTCCCCATTGAGTCAAATATTAGCTCAACATTTTGGAGCTGTTTTTTCCTCCTTTTCTTTACCTGTATTATTGCTGATGAGAACTTGTTTCTTTGTGACTGGTATTCTCTTCTCCCTCTCCTAGACATCGTGATGTTTCACTCCCTCTCCTAGATAATATAATGTGTCTATGCAGACTTTTTAGAACAGCTTTCAAATTTATATACTACACAATTCATTTACTTGAACAATTCAATGATCTTTTAGTAAATTTACAGAATTTTACAAACCACTACATTCATTCCTATTTTAGGATAATGTCACGACCCCCAAAATTGCCTCAAGCCAATTTGCAGTAACTAACTGTTCTGGCTCCAGCACCGTCTGTCCACTCCCGCAGCCCTAGTCAACACAGAGCTACTCCTTTTGTGTAGATTTTTCCTTTCTGGAGAGTTAATATGCATCAGACTTCCTTCACCCAGCATCTTGTTTGGGGGTTCATCCCTGCTGCAGGGTATATAGACAGTACTTTGTCACTTTTTATTTTTGAACCACAGTTGTTTATCCACTGACCGAGTCTGATAGACGTTGGGCCCTTTCTACTTTGCGACTGTTGGGATCAGTGCTGGTGCGGGGCACAGAATGGTGTTTGCATGGACGTACATTTTCATTTCCTTGGGATGGAGGTTACTCAGTCTCTAACATTTTGAGAAACTGACTAACTCTTTTCCAAAGTGGAAGCACCATTTTATGCCCCTGCCAGTAGTGCATAAGGGTTCCAGTTTTTCCACATTTTCACCAATGCTTGTCATGCCTATCCTTTGTATTATCCTCATAGGTCTGAAAGTGGTATCTCATTGTGGTACTGTTTACCTCTGTAATGATGATAAGCATCTTTTCATGTGCTTTTTGTTCATATCTATGTTTTATTTTCAAATTCTTTTACCATTTTAATGTGGTTATTTGACTTTTTGTTATGGAGTTGTAAGAGCTCTTCACATATTCTGGATTCAAGTCCCTTTTTCAGATATATGTGATTTGCAGATATTTTCGCCCAACCTTTGGGTTGTCACTTTACTTATTGATGGTGTTCTTTGATGCACAGAAGATTTTAATTTTGATGAATTCCAATTTACCTGACTTTCTTTTTTCTCTGGCTTTTGGTGTTAAGTCTGATCATCCATTGCCTAATCCAAGGTTACAATTTATTCTTATGCTTCTTTCTAAGAGTTTTATAGTTTAGCACTTATATTTAGGTCTGTGATACATTTCGAGTTCATTTTTGTGAATGGCAAAAGGAATGGGTTCCACTTTTTTGTATGTCGATATCTGTTTCTTTCAGCAACATTTGTAAGGACTTGTTTCCTCATTGAATTGTCTCACCCTCCTTGTTGAAAATCAGGTTGGCCATAACTGTAAAGGCTTGTTTCTGGACTCTGAGTTCGATGTCACTGATCAAACCGAGGTTTGTACGTGCAAACCGAGGCCAGCACCACACCGTCTTCATCTCCGGGTCTCTGCAGTTGGTTTGGTGGTCAGGTACCGTGAGTCCACCAACACTGTTGTTCTTTTTTTAAGACGATTTTGGCTATTCTGGGCCCTTTGCATTTCCATATGAATTTTAGGATCAGCTAGCTAATTTCTGCACAAAATCCAGCTGGAATTTCAATAGAAATTGGGTTGAATCTGTAGATCATTGGGGGTGAGTTTTGCCATCTTAATGTAATTATTAATGTGACACAAAATGGCTTATATATGCTGTTTTATTTTTGTATTGTTTGTTCCTTCTGTTCATTTCTGTTTTTTTCCCCACCTTCCTGTGGGTTACTTGAATATTACTTGAGAATTTCATTGTCATTTATCTATAGTGTATTGAGTACATCTTATATAGATTCTTCATTGTTCACTCAAACATTATACATACTTTGGCACATACGTTTCCTTTATATGCTTTAGAAACCTAACCTCGTCAAGGTTATCATTTTTGTTTCAGCTGTTGTCTATATTTTTAACAAGCTCAAGAGAGGATGGCAAGCCTCTTTCATTTCCCTATATTTTTACTATTTCCATTTCCCTACCCTCCCTCCTGATACCCCACTGTTCCTGCGCTTATCAGTTCCTTTCTGATTCAACAACTTCTTCCAGCCTTTTTTAGGGCAGAGCTACTGGCAGCAAATTCTCTGTAGTTTTCCTTCCTTTGAGAATAACTTGGTTTCTTCCTCCCTGAAGGATGATTTCACTGGGTGTAGAATTTTGAATTGCCGGTCCTTTTCTCTTGGTACTTGGTAATGTTATGCCACTTCCTTCTAGCCTTTGTGGTTTCTGGTGAACAACTTGCTGGCATTTCACTTGTTTTACTCCTGTAGGTAGGGTGTCCTTCCTCTCCTACTGTGTAGTGTATCTACCTTAACATTGATTTATTGGGCTTTATCTTGTTTGGGGTCAGTTCACTTTTTAGAACGTACGGATTTATGTATTTTTCCAAATTTGGGGAATTGCAGCCATTATTTTTTCAAAAGTTTTTCAGCCCCATATTCTTTTTCTTTTCTTCCTGGCATACTGATGATACGAAAGTTTGATCTTTTGCTTTGTCCCTCATCCCAAAGCTCTGAGCTCTGGGAGTGTTTGTTTGTTTGTTGGTTGGTCTTAAATGTATTCTTTCTGTTTTCAGGATTGGGTAATTTCTGTTCTTTGATCCTTAATTTCACTAATTCTTTTCTCTGTAATTTCATGGTGCAGTTCTCCTCATTTCTTAAATATCTTACTGTACTTCTGAGTCCTCAGATTTCCATATGGTACTTTCTGTGTCTTCTGTTTCTTTGCTGAGACTTTATGGTTTTGTTTGTTTCGAACATGTTCATAATTGTTGAAGCATTTTTATGATGTCTACTTTAAAGTTATTACCATGTAATTCCATCAGGTTCACCTTGGTTTTGGAGAGGCCCATCTCTAGAGGGCCTTGTCATTTTTATTCATATTGAGATTTTTCTGTTTTTCATTAGGGTGGGTGATTTCCATTGAACCCTGGACCTTTTGGGTTTTGTGTTGTGAGACTTTGTATCTCATTTTCTGTTTTAGCATAGCCCCCAACGACTGACTGGGTGGTTGGGAGCAGCAGCTGATTCAAGTCCACATTCCCCTCATTTATACCTTGAGGTGGGAACAGATTCATGTTACTGCTGGAATGGAAATTCAGGCTGCCCCGTTTCTTTGTGAAGGAGGCCTCTGCTAACACTGCCTGAGCTAGGATTTGAGGGCTGTCTTGTCACTGTCTCCTCCTGGCCACTGTGGACCTTGTGAGGTTTTCCTGGTTAGAGGTGGGTTCCTCGCCTGGCCTTCTCTGACACTGTCCCAATTTGAGGTGGAGGTCTGCTGTAGCTAGGTGAGGGTGGGTATCTAAGCTTTTCATGTGGCCTTCTGAGACACTGTCACAGTAGAGGGAGAGGACTCCTCAGAGCAGCTCGGTGATGTTGGACATCTAGGCCTCTCACGTGCCTGTTTCGACATGGCCCTGGGTAGGTGGGAAGGCCCATCTCTAGAGCTAGGTGAGGGTAGACATCTGGGCTCCTTGTGAGGCCTTCTGTGACACTGTTCCACTTAGAGAGGAGGACCCCTCCTTCATACAGCTCTTTGAGGGTGGATGTTTAGTTTCCTCTCTTGGCCTGAATTCAACCACCCTGTAAGCCTGGAGGGACCCCTCAGGGCAGCTAGGTGAGGTCGGACATGTACACTCCTCAATACATGCTTCTGTGACACTGCCCCAAGTTGGAGAGGACTCCTCAGGGCTACTGGGTGAGGAGTTGCACTGGTGCGAGGACCTTTCGGTAGAGCTAGGTGAGAGTGGCCCCCCAGGCTTGTCCCATGGCTTCCTCTGACACTGCCCCAGTTGAGGGGGAGGCTGTCAGGAGAATGAGATAGCACGGGACGTCCAGCCTTTCCCATTAGCCCTCACTGCGGCTCCAGGCAGCAGCGAGGACTCTTCAGGGCAGCCTGGTCAGGGTGGGTGTCTTGACTCCTTGATTGGCCCCTGCCACTGCAGGGAAGGGGCAGTGTCCCTTCAGGGAAACCACGTGATTCTGGGCCTTTAAGCTCCTCTCAGGGCTTCCTCTGAGACCATCCCATGGGAGAGAGGACCACTCCCAGCACTTTGGTGGGGGTACACATCTGCGCTCCACACTTGGAGTTTTCCTAGTGAGGGTGGAACTAGGATGCACTTCTTTTTGGTGAATTTGGCTGGAGTCCAGCAAATACTATCTAACGTTCTTTGTCTTGGCAAGCTGCTCCTTTTCTGCTCCTCAGGGTAGAGAAAACAGAGTTCTTTTTCTTTTTTATCTACGCCTGTGGTTGTGCAGGTTCTGGCTTCTCCAACATACCCAGGGTATGTTAAATAAGAAGAGAACTGAATTCCTCAGGCCCCCGAGTCCTGAGCTACCTAGCCAGTCTCACTTTTTTTCTCTACTCTTCCTAATCTTATTTTTGCTTTATGTATAATGTCCAGTGTTTTAAAGCTGTGGTTACTGGGGAGAATAGGGAGAAATGCATCTACTTTCTTATCCCGTAACCAGAAGCCCTACAATCAACCTTCACATCTTAGTCTTGCATCTGGTTACCTTGTTGAACTTGTTTATTAAGTCTGTGGATGTGTAGGATTTTTTTCTCTATAGAATTATGTCTTCGGTGAATAAAGACCTTTTTACTGTTTGCTTTTAATCTTGATGCCCCTTCTTTTTTTTTGCCTGTTGAACTGGCTAGGATTTGTGATATACTCAACTAGATGTGATAAGAGTAAACATCCTTCACTTATTTTGTCTTAGGGGAGAAAGTATTTCACTAACTTTGATTTTCAGTGTAAGTTTGGTTAGATAACTCTTATCAAGTTAAGGAAGTCTTCTATTTGTTGTAGTTTGTTTAGTATTCTTATTACAGTTTAGTATTGGGTTTGTCAAATGCGTTTTCACCATCTTTTAAGATGGTTATGTGGTTTTTGTCCTTGAGTCTTTTAATGTAGTATAGTACACTGAGTGATCTTCAGATATTAAACCAACTTTTCATGCTTGAGATAAATCCTACTTGGCAATATAGTATATGGTCCTTTTTGTGTTTGATTTGGTAACCTTGTTGGGGACTTTGTGTTTGTGATGATGCAGTAGATTGACCTGTAGTTTTCTTTCCTGTAATGTCTTTGTCTAGCTTTGGTTTTTTGTAATACTCACCCCTGACTTGTTTTCTGGAGGCATTTGTAAAGGAGCGGTATCGTTTTTTTTTTTTTAAGATTTTATGTATTTATCTTTAGAGGGGAAGGGAAGGAGAGAAATATCAATGTATGGTTGCCTGTCATGAGTCCCCTGCTGGGAACTGGCCTGCAACCCAGGAATGTGCCTTGACTGGGAATCGAACCGCGATCATGTGGTTCACAGGCCCGCGCACAATCCACTGAGCTACACCAGCTAGGCTGGTATCGTTTTTTAAATATATTTTATTGACTATGCTATTACAGTTGTCTCATTTCCCCCTTTTCACTCCACTCAGCCTTGCACACCCCCTCCCTCCCACATTCTGCTCCCCCCCTTTAGTTTATGTCCATGGGTCATACATGTAAGTTCTTTGGCTTCTACATTTCCTATACGGTTCTTACCCTCCCCCTGTCTATTTTCTACCTACCATCTGTGCTACCTATTCTCTATACCTTTTCCTCCTCTTTCCATCTCCCACTCCCCTGTTGCTAACCCTCCATGTGATCTCCATTTCTGTGGTTCTTTTCCTGTTCTAGTTGTTTGCTTAGTTTGCTTTTGTTTTTGTTTTAGATGTGGTTGTTAATAATTGTGAGTTTGCTGTCATTTTATTGTTCATATTTTTTATCTTCTTTTTTGTAGAGAAATCCCTTTAACATTTCATATAGTAGGGGCTTGGTGATGATGAACTCCTTTAATTTGACCTTATCTGAGAAGCACTTTATCTACCCTTCCATTCTAAACAAAAGCTTTGCTGGACAGAGTAATCTTGGATGTAGGTCCTTGCCTTTCATGACTTTGAATACTTCTTTCCAACCTCTTCTTGCCTGTAAGGTTTCTTTTGAGAAATCAGCTGATAGCCTATGGGCACTCCTTTGTAGGTAACTGTCTCCTTTTCTCTTGCTGCTTTTAAGATTCTCTCCTTATCTTTAATCTTGGCTAATGTAATTACAATATGCCTTGGTGTGTTCCTTCTTGTGTCCAACTTCTTTGGGACTCTATGAGCTTCCTGGCCTTTCTGGAAGTCTACTTCCTTTGCCAGAATGGGGAAGTAAGTTCTCCTTCATTATTTGTTCAAATAAGTTTTCAATTTCTTGCTCTTCCCCTTCTCCTTCTGGCATCTGTATAGTTTGGATGTGGGAAGGTTTAAAGTTGTCCTGGGGTTTTCTGGACCTGTCCTCATTATTTCTTCATTCTACTCTGATTGAATGTTGATTTCTTCATTAATTTGAGTCCCGGTTTCCTTCCCATCACTGTTGATTCCCTGTATATTTTCCCTTTTCGTGGCCTTCACGTTTTCCTGTATTTTGCAACCGTACTGAAGCATTTCTGTGAGCATCCTGATTACCAGTGTTTTGAACTATGCATATGATAGGTTGGCTATCTCTTTGTCACTTAGTTGTATTTTTTCTGGGGCTTTGATCTGTTCTTTCATTTGGGCCATAGTTTTTTGTCTTGGCGTAGCTGTTACATAATAAGGGGTGGGGCCTTGGGTACTGGCCAGGGCTGGGCAACTCATGTTGCTGTGTTGTGGCACTGTATGTGAGGGAGGGGTCCAAGAGGGAACAATGCCACTTGCTCAGCTTTCTGCTGCCTTTCAGTCCCTTTCTCTGCCACCCACAAGCAAATTGGGCCCTCTGGTGCTGATTCCCAGGCAGGTGGGTTTGTGTACATCTTGGACCCCATGGATCTCTCCATTGAGCTCTCCTGAGACTGGGAGTTTCTCCTGCTACAACAAGTTTTTTCAGTCAGAGGTTTTGAGTCTTTATTTCCTCACACTGGAACCCTGGGTAGCATGATCTGTGTCTCTCCCCAGTTTTTCTGCATGCAAATGTGGGACTGCCCAGTCCTCCAGCCACCACCTTGCATGCTCAGTGTGCCGCCTTGCTGCATGACCTCTCTACCCCAGCTGCTCATCTCCACCCCTACCCCTAGTCTGGGTGAATGTTTCTTCTTTAACTCCTTGATTGTTTGACTTCCATACAGTTCGAGTTTCTGTCAGTTATAGTTGTTTTTAAATTTGTTATTGTCCTTCTTTTGGTTGTGCGAGGAAGCACAGTGTATCTACCCACACGTCCATCTTGGCTGGAAGTCTCTATTATTTCTGATAGAGGTCCACTTAATATGTTGAGGTTCCCTTATTCATGATAAACCATTTTTCTGTTCCTGCTTTCAGCCAAGGTGTGTATCTGTGTTTCCCCTGCTTGGTGTTTGCTTAGCTTCTTAGATGCATAGGCTATTATAGTTTTTCTGTCCCTTTCTCTCTCACTCCTGCCCTCTCAGCCACGCTGTGTATGTGTTGGTGATATGTTCAATGGTATCCGCAAGCTCCCTGAAGAGCTCTTCATTTTTCTTCATTCTTTTTTCCAGATCTTTTCAGATTGTATGATTTGTATTGTTCTGTCTTCAAACACTGATTCATTCTTCTGTCATTTCAAATCTTCTGTTGAACCTCACTAGTAAAGTTTTTATTTCCATTACTATACTTTTAAAATTAGGATACAATTTATATATAGTATTGTTTCCATTTTAGGTGTACAATATAATGATTTGATATAGGTATATATTGTGAAATCATCACCACAGTAAGTTAACATCTATTACCACACATTGTTTTTTATGATAATTGTTAAAGTACATTCTTTTACCAACTTTCAAATATACAATACAGTACTGTTAACCTTTACTCACCATGCTGTACATATAACCCCAGGACTTTCTTGTCTGATAACAGAAGTGTGTGCCTTTTGACCACCTTTAACCATTTTACTCACCCTCCCAAGCCCCAGCTTTGGGCACCCACTAATTTGTTGTATATCTATGAGTTTGGTTTTTTTTTAGATTGCATTTAAGTGAGATCATACAGTTTTTTACTTATTTCATATAGAATAATGCTCTCAAGATTCATTCATGTTGTTATAAATGGCAGGATTTCCTTCTTTTTTTATGGCTGAATAATATCTATATATCTATGTATACATATCACATTTTCTTTATCCATTCATTTGTCAATCAACACTTAGGTTGTTTCCATGTCCTGGCTATTAATAAATAATCTGCTATGAACATGGTGGTTCAGATATCTTTTTGAGATTTTTTTGGAGATATTTGTTTTCTTTGAATACATAACCAAGTGTAGAATTGCTGAATTACATAATAGTTCTATTTTTATTTCTTTGGGGAACCTCCATATTGTTTTCCATCTTGGCTGCACTAATTTACATTCCTACCAACAGTGCCTAAGGGTTCTCTTTTCTCCACATCCTCACCAATATTTGTTAACTTGTCTTTCTGGTAATAACCAGTGTAATAGGTATCAGATGATTTTGCTTTGCATTTCCCTGATCATTAGTAACGTTGAGCACCTTTTCATGTGCCTGTTGGCCATCTGTGTATCTCTTTTGGAAAATGTCTACTCATATCCTCTTCTCATTTTTAAATTGGATTGGCTTTTTTTCCTATTGAGTTTTCTTTATATATTTTGGGTATTAACTCCTTGTCAGATACACACACATACATAAGTTTTGCAAATATTTTCTCCCATTCTATAGATTGCCTTTCATTTTGTTGGTAGTTTTCTTCGCTGTACAGGAGCCTTTTAGTTTGATGTAGTCCCACTGATTTTTGCTTTCATTTTTTTGCTTTTGTTGTCTTCCAAAAAAATCATTGCCAAGATAAGTGTCTAGGAGCTTACATCCTTTTTTATTTCTAGGAATTCTATTGTTTCAAGTTTTACATTCATGTCTTTAATCCACTTTGACTTCTTTTGTTTGTATGATGTAAAAAAGCGATCTAGTTTCTTTCTCCCTCCCTCCTTCCCTTTCTTCCTTCCTTTTTTTCTTCCTTTCTTTTGCATGTATCTGTCATGTTTTCCCAGCACCAGTTTTTGAAGAAACTGTTCTTTCTCCATTATATATTATAGATCCTTTGTCATAAATTACTGTATTTTTAGGACTATAAGATACACTGGACCATAAGATGCATCTAGGTTTTAGAGGAGGAAAATAGGGAAAGTTTGAACCAGAAAATGCGGTAAGATATTTAGTGACATAAATAACATAATATTTCACCAGTGTAAATGTAACCTACATTTACTAGCCAGGTAAGCTACATTCGGACTATAAGATACACTCCCTTTTCCTCCCAAATCTTAGAACCCCAAAATACAGTAATTGACATACATGTGGGGGTTTATTTCTGGGGTCTCTGATCTGTTCTACTGATCCTTGCTCCTGTTTTCATGCCAGTACCATCTGTTTTAATTCTATAACTTTGTAATATCGTTTGAACTCAGAAAGGGTGATGCTTTCATCTTTGTTCTTCTTTCTCAAGATTACTTTGGCTATTTGGAGTCTTCCATGATTCCATACAAATTTTAGAATTGTTTGTTCTATTACTAGAAAGATGCCATTGGTATTTTAATAAGGATTGCTTTGAATCTATAAATTGCTTTGGGTAGTGTGGACATTTTAACAGCACAGTGGTCCCCCCTTAATCTGTTTCAAGAGCCCCACTGGATGCCTGAACCATAGATTGTACTGAACCCTAAATATATTTTTTCCCCTGAGCATACATGTACATGATAAGGTTGAATTTATAAGTTAGGCACCATAAGAGATTAACAACAATAACTAGTAATGAACTAGAATAGCTATAACAGTATACTGTCATAAAACTTATGTTAGTGTGGCCTCTTTCTCTCTCAAAACGCCGTACTGTCCTGTACTCTTGTGTTACATTGGTGGAGCCTTTCCATAAATAAGGAGGCTGTCACTATAGGTTTTGACTATGTTGTCAGAACATGGGCAGATAATTTTGAGGTTTTTTTCAGAGCATGTGAGTTCTTTGCAGTGTCCACTATGTCTGGCTTTATCATATGTCCTGCAGCACTGCTACATAGTAGCAGCATTAATCCATCCTCCTATGCCTCCTTTGTACTTCTTTCTTTTTTAATATTTGGAAATGTTCTGTACAATCATTTATCGGGGCTGAGTTTAGCTGGAGTTAATTATAAATACAATTAAATATTGCATAAGAATAAGACCTATGTTGTTGCTTAGATAAATTCTTTATTCTAAAATTTGGTTACTTCATGTAAAGAAGAAGTCATAAACAAAGGTAGATGTCAGTCTTTGAATTCATTCTTTATATACATAAAAATCATGTGGTAGGAATGACAGTGCTGTAAGTTGTTTTTGTTTTTTTGCATTTTGTTCAGGAAACATGTAATTCTTCATTTTAATCCAAAGTTCTAGTGATCTGAATCCTGTGGTTATACAGTTTTAAAAATCCTCAACTTGATTCAATTTGTTAAAGTACCAAATTTATATTAAAGTCCAAAGTTGTCATCATAGACTATGCTTCGTTTGTAAATTGATATGTGAAAGAGATTCCTGTAAAGATCTGAGGGAAAAACTGTTTGGAATTAAATTATAATCAGGGACCATGCCCCCAATTTCTCCTCTGGGATGTGTCAACTGAGTCACACCGCCCTGCTCCTTAGTCTCGTGCAGTGCACGTCGAGCATTTCAGCAGATTTTGTTTTCCCATTGGCAAGTGGTCTTGCACTTTTCCTTGGGCAGTTCTTGTTTGCATCTAGCTGTTGTCATCAAGAAATCAATTACTGAGGAGATCCTCATTCTGGCAACTATTGCTGCACATTCCACTGTCACAGTTACCAGGGCAGCTGGCACAGTATGTTTCTTGGTTGTGAGGGCTACTCTTTTTACTCACATTATTACCAGGTGGCAAACATAGCAGTATTGTAGACTCTCTTGATTGGGAGAGTAGGAAATTCTACATTCAACATGGTAAGACACGTAGCCAAAAACTGAGGTATAGTGTCTGACAACTGTGCTGGAACTCTTTGGTCTTACACAGTGGACAAAACTGTGGCTCTCGTCCTACGTGTTTTGGATTACATGTGATCAGACAGTAGACTCACTTGACACACAGAAATTCTCACCATATTTTGTACTTTTTTTTTTTTGTCATCTGTATTACTGTGTTCTAAAGTGCATATGTTCTCTACTTTGGGGCATTTGCTGTTGTTTTTCTGCTCCAGTCCACCTATAGCATGTTGCTGACAAGTAGAGAGACTGATTTCCTTAGTTCATTGTGTTTATTTACAGTCTCTTTTTAGACTTAGGTTTGAGTAGTTAACAAAGCAGTAAAGACTGGGTGCTTTCCTTCTGCAGATAAAGATGGAAGTAGCACAGCAGCCAGAAACACCAGCGCTGGAAGGAGAGCCATTGTGATGGTTCTCAGAGCAGGATGAAGTATCTGCTTTATTAATAGAAAAGTACTGTGCCCTTTCCTGCAAGTGTTTCAAAACCAGGATATCATGATTCTGCTGGAGTATCTATAGGAAGAACATGGTGCACAGTTTCATAATCCCTTACTCCAAGCCCAGAGCTTCCTGCTGGAGGGCAGGAGCCACAGGCCATCTGCAGCTTGCCCCCTCCGTTGCACTTTCCCGGATGTATTTAGTTTTTTCTGTATGGTGGCTGTAGTGGTACTTAGTTGTCCAACTTCATTTTGTTGGATTGTATTGTGACAGCTGTCATAGCACCATGCATTTAAAAATTTATCAAAATTGGTGATTTTTTGTGTACCCATCTTATTTTATTTTTTTAAAGATTTTATTGATTTTATTTATTTTTAGAAAGAGGGGAATGGAGGGAGAAAGAGAGGGAGAGAAACATGAATGTGTGGTTTCCTCTCACGTGGCTCCTACTGGGGACCTGGCCTGCAACCAGGCATGTGCCCTGACTGGGGATCAAACTAGCGACTGGTTTGCAGCCTGCACTCAATCCACTGAGCTACACCAGCCAGGGCTGTGTACCCATTTTAATATTGAAGACACAAGAAAATAAGCAACATTTTTGTATATTATGCTTTATTATTTCAAGAAAGGTAAAAACAACTGAAACACACACACAAAAATTGTGCAGTGTATGGAGAAGGTGCTGTGACTAATTGAATGTGTCAAAAGCAGTTGGCAAAGTTTCTTGATATTCTTGACATCTTGGTCAAATAAATCTTTGCTGTGGGGCTGTCTTATGCATTGGAAGATGTTTAGCCGCACCCCTGGCCTCTACTCACTCGAAGCCAATAACAGGAGATAGCCAGCATATTCAAAATACCCAAATCAATAAAGTTACTAGTGAAATGAAAAATGTGTCTTTTATTTTATGGGAAAAACTAAATGGACTTTTTGGCCAACCCAATAGGTTCTATTGGGCATCTTCTTCCAGGAGAGCCTGGTTTTACTGCAGTTGAAGATTTGCTTTGGATGGTATGTTTTTTCCTTAATTTCTTCAACTCTTCTGGGAATGTGGCAACAGCTTCTTCACTGGCAGATGTGGTCTCCACAATAATTTTTTTTAAAGATTTTATTTCTTTTCAGAGATGGAGAAAGGAAGGAGAAAGAGAGGGAGAGAAACATCAGTTGGTTGCCTCTCACACACCCCCAACCAGGGACTTAGCCTGCAACCCAGGCGTGTGCCCTCACTAGGAATTGAACCAGTGACCTTTCGATTCACAGGCCTTCATTCAGTCCACTGAGCCACACCAGCCAGGGTCTATAGTAATTTTTATCATTTTAGTCCAAATCTATTCCTGAATCTGTGTAACCATCCCTTACTCACAAGTAGTAAATGGCTTGAAGTCACTCTTAACAAGAGGATCCCTTGCTGAAGTCTTCATATGTAGGCTCTGTGGCTCAGTGCTTTCTGGTGCAACACATTGTCTTCAGTCTTGTTTTCTATTCTTGTCTTCCACCCACAAAGTTAATCTTTTCCATCTTGACTAAGTATTTATCACACACCGTGGTTGTAACTTTTACAGTTTGAAGTGGAACAGCAAAGTAGCACAAAGTTCTTTATTCTTCACAATTTTAGAGATATAAGATGTGTTCTTTTTAAAAAATATTTTATTTATTTATCTTTAGAGGGGAAGGGAAGGAGAGAGGGAGAAAAATATCAATGTATTGATATTTCTCTCAATGTATTGATATTTGTTATCAATGGCTCAGTACTTGTTGGCTTCAGAACTCATCAAACCCTGTTCTTGCTACATTTTGATGAGAAAAAGTATTTTCAGCACTTGACGCTTGCTTAAGACTCATCACACTTGCTAGAACTTGTGTGAATCATGACGGTAACATTTCTATCAATGTATTGATATTTGTTGCCTCTTGTGAGTCCCCCGCTGGGAACTGGCCTGCAACCCAGGCATGTGCTCTGACTGGGAATCAAACTGTGGTTGCTTGGTTCCCAGGCCCGTGCTCAATCCACTGAGCCACACCAGCCAGGGCAAGATTTGTTCTTAACCATAGTTCTTAGAAACCTCAGCATACAATTTTTTTCTTATTGAGTCAAAATTTTTCACCATTTCACTTAAAAGAAGTGCTTATGCCTTCTCTTTGGCATATCCAAATTGCCAGCATTACTGCTCCTTTGGGCCACTTTTGAGTAAAATAAGGGTGACTGGAACACAGGCGCTGCTGTACCATGCCAGTTGATCTGAAAATCGAGACGACGGCTAAGTGCAGGTAGGCAGCGTGTGTAGTGTGGGTATGCTGGAGAAAGGGATGACATCCCTGTATGAAGGTGGCTTGAGATTTCATGACACTACTCAGAATGGAGCACAGTTTAAAACTTATGGATTTTTTATTTCTGGAATTTTTCATTTAATATTTTCTGATTGCAGTTGACCATGGGTAACAAACTGGAAAAAGGAAACTGGATAATGGGGGACTACTGTATTCTTTCCATTTATTTGTGTCCTCAATTTCTTTCTTCGATGTCTCACGGTTTTCAGTGTACAAGTCTTTCACTTCCTTGTTTAAATTTATTCGTATGTGTTTTATTCTTTTTTATTCCATTGTAAATTGGATTTTCTTAATTTTATTCTGATAGCTTATTTGCAGAAGCAACTGGCTTTTATATATTAATTTTGTATCTTGCAACTTTACTGAAATTGCTTACTCTAACAGTTTTTGGATAAAGTTTTTATGGTTCTATATGTAATATCATTTCACCTGCAAATAGAGATAATTTTACTTTTTCCTTTTCCAATTTGGATGTTCTTTACCACCCCCCCCCCCACACACACACACCTGAAGACATTTTTTCACTGCTTTTATAGAGGAAGGTAGAGAGAGAGAGAGAGAGAGAGAGAGAGGGGGGCAGGCAGGCAGAGAGGCATCAATTGGTTGCCTCCTGCATGTGCCCCAACCAGGATTAAACCTGCAACCTTTCAGTTTATAGGATGATGCTCCAAGCAGCTGAGCCACACTGGGCAGGGCTAAATGTTCTTTATTTCTTTTTTAAAAAATATTTTATTTATATGTTTTCAGAGAGGAGAAGGGAGGGAGAGAAACATCAGTGTGTGGTTTCCTCTGGCACACCCCACACTGGAGACCCGGCCCGAAACCTAGGCATATGCCCTGACTAGGAATCAAACCAGCGACACTTTGGTTCATAGGCTGGCACTCAATCCATTGAGCCACATCAGCCAGGGCTATTTCTTTCTCTCTCTTTTTTTTTAGATTTTATTTATTTATTCTTAGAGACAGGGAAGGGAATGAGAAAGAGAGAGAGAGAGAGAGAGAGAGACATCAATGTGTGGTTGCCTCTCATGTGCCCTCTATGGGGGACCTGGCCCACAACCCAGGCATGTGCCCTGACTGGGAATCAAACCAGCAACCATTTGGTTTGCAGCCCACACTCAATCCACGGAGCTACACTATCCAGGGCTCTTTATTTCTTTTTCTTGTCTGATTGCTGTGGCTGGCTAGGACTTCCAGCACTATGTTGAATAAAAGTGGTTTCCTGTATGTCTCATACCTCATACCTGTGTTGTTCCTGATCTTACAGGAAAAGCTTTCAGCTTTTCACAGTTGCCTATGATGTTAGCTGTGGGTTTGTAATTTATGGCCTTTATTATGGTGAAGTATGTTCCCTCTATTTCCACTTTGTTGGGAGTTTGTCATGAATGGATGTTGAAATTTGTCAAATACTTTTCTACATCTATCAAGATGGTCATATGATTTTATCCTTAATTTTGTTAATATGATATATCACATGCTTGGTTTTTAGAGGTCAAACTATCCTTGCATGCTGGAATAAGCCTGACTTGGTCATGGTGTGTGATCCTTTTAACATACTGTTACATTTGTTTTGCTAATATTTTGCTGAGGTTTTTGCATCTTTGCTGATCTGGAATATTTGTTTATACATTTCTTTTCCTCTGGTGTCCTTGTCTTATTTTAGTGTCAGGGTAATGCTGGCCTAAAAAAATATATATTTGGAAGTGCCTTCTTTTCTTAAATTTTGGTAAATTTGATAATGACTGGTTTTAATTCTTCTTAAAATGTTTGGTAGAATTCACCAGTAAAGCCATCTGTTCCTGAACTTTCTTTGTTGGGTTATTATAACTTTTTAATTTGAGGATTTTCATTTGACTTGTTTTTTTTCCCCCCTGTGTACAGGTGACATTATGGTTTCCTTGTATATCTTACTTTTTTGTTAGAAAACTTGGCATTTAAAAAAATAAAGTTGCAAGTCTGGATTCTGATGTCTGTTCTCACCACAGTGTGGTGCTGTTGGTGATAGTTTTTGTTTGTTCGTTTTTTGGAAGTTGCCCAGACTAATTTGGCAGAATGTATCTCCACTGTGTATGCAACATTTGTCATCTGCTCAGCCTTTTTGTTTTTGTTTGTAATTGTTTTAATTTTTAAGCTTAGCTTGGCTCCTATGGGCTCTTCCTGCGTCAGTGTAGCTGAGCGGTCAGCTGCCGGTTAGCCAGAAGCTGTACTGAAACACCCTGTGCTGAGAAGACTCTTCCTCAGGTCTGTGTGGGACTTCTAGAATATTTTCAAAATTCATGTAGCTTCAAAATCTGCCCCCACCTTTTTTTGAAACTTTGTTTCTGATCTTAGAGGGGAGATATTGACATTTTCAGCCTTAGGGATGCAGTTACTTGTAAGTTTTTTATAAGGTAGGTCTTTTCTCAGATTAAGGAAATTTCCTTTTATTTCCAGCTTGCTGGAAGTTTTAACATGAATGAATGTTGAATTTTGCCTGATTCTTTTTCTACATCTTTTGTGACACTCCTACAGTTTTCCTTCTGTTTTTCTACCAGTGAGATACATTGATAAATTTTCAAATGTTAAACCAACTGCAGTCTCTTGGGATCAATACCATTTAAGCATGATATAATATTTTCTATATACAGTCATGCCTCAGTACTTGTTGGCTTCAGAACTCATCAAACCCTGTTCTTGTTACATTTTGATGAGAAAAAGTATTTTCAGCACTTGATGCTTGCTTAGGACTCATCACACTTGCTAGAACTTGTGTGAATCATGACGCTGCCCCTCAAGAGAAAATGCTTTGTCATTTGGTACTTGTTGGATTTGGCACTCACCACAAGTTCTGGAATGAATTAACGATGAGTACTGAGGTACCACTGTATTGTTAGATTTGATTTACTAATATTTTCATAAGGAATTCTGCATCTGTGTTACTGAAGGATATTGCCATGTTCTTATTTTCTTATAATGTCCTTTTGGGGTTTTGGAATGGGAGTTAGAGTGGTTTGTGAACTGAATGGTCAAAGCATTTACTGTACTCTTGGCTCTAATTTTTGAAAGAGTTGGTGTACAATTGTTATTTTTTTTATATGTTTACAGAATTTATCAGTGAAGCAACCTTAGCCATAGTTTTTTTCCCCTCTATTGCCAGCTCTTTTTAAAAAAAAAAAAGATTTTATGAATTTATTTTTAGGGAAAGGGAGGGAGAAAGAGGAGAGCAACAGCAAAGTGTGGTTACCTCTCATGCGCCCCCTACTGGGGACCTGGCCTGCAACCCAGGCATGTGCCCTGACTGGGAGTTGAACTGGCAACCCTTTGTTTCCCAGGCCCACACTCAGTCCACTGAGCCACACCAGCCAGGGCAAGAAACATAGCCTGAAGAACTGACTTGTGGCTTTGTTAATATTTTTTATTTTTTGTTTTCAACTTTATTGATTTCTACTTTACCTTCTACTTTGGGTTTAATTTATAACATTTTAAGATAGAAAGTTAGGTCACTGATTTTTAAACCTTTTCAAAAAGTCTTCAGATACATGGATTGAGAACAATAAATTTCCCTCTCATGACTGCTCTATTTGCATGCCATCATTTTTTGTGTATTATGTATTCAGTTCCATTTACTTCATGTATTTTGATATCCTTTATTTAGAATTGTTTAATTTCCAAATATTTGAGAAATTTCTAGTTAGCCTTGTTATTGGCTTCTGGTTTCATTTCTTTGGGGACAAAGAATATACTCTGTATGATTTCAGTACTTGAAACTCATTGAAGCTTGTTATATTCTTTTTTTTAATAACAACTTGAGGTTTTTTAATAACCTCTTTTTAATAACTTGAAAAGAATGCATTCATCCGTTGGATGCTGTTTCTATAAATACCATTCAGGTTGAGTTGGTTAAATAGTGTTACTCAGAGTTTCTGTATTCTTTCTCATTATTTTTGTCTTCTTGCTGTACCAACCAAGTTTGTTGAAATGTGCAGCTGTGACTGTCTGTGTCTTCTTTTTCAGTTGTATCCATTTCTGCTTGGGGAATTTTGAAGTTCTGTTGTTAGATGTATATCTAGTTAGTGTTGTTAAGCCTCTGATGTACTGACCCTCTTGTTATTATGCATGGTCCTCTTTATTCCCGGTAACACTTGTCTTAAAAGTTTACTTTTGGCATGATATGTCTTCTTTCTAGTCCCTTTGCTTCTGATGTATCTGTGTCCTTATAATCCTCAGTGTCTCTTGTAAACAAGTTATAGCCGAGTCTTATTTCTTTACTCTGGCTGACTATCTGCTTTTTAACTAGAGAATTTAGTCCATTTTTATTTAGTATGATTACTAATATGGTTGTGTTTAATTCCATCATCTTATTTATTTATTTTCTGTTTATTTTGTTTGATCCTTGTTTATTTTTTCCAGCCCTGCTTGTAGTTTTTTCCTCTGTTACTGACTTTTAGATCTATCAGATGGTGTTAGTAGTGGTTACTTCAGAGCTGTGCTGTTCAGTTTCTTATTACATCAGTCACATTTCAGGTGTCCAGCAGCCATATGTGCCATATTGGACAGTACAGATCACTGCCAAAGTTGTATTTGCTCTCTAGAGATTACGATCAGGATTTATTTTGAATCTGAATTACCCAGAGTCAAGTGTGGTAAGAGTGACATTCTAGTCAGAAGGTGCGTATTTCTGTTGTGTGTCCACTGCATTACTAGGTTTGTGTCTGTAGGCAGATGCCCTACTGCTTTTAGCCTTAGGTGTCTTTTCCTAAACCATGGGATAATCCTTCCTTCTCTTTCTACTTCATGGAGTACTTGTACAGAAGAAAACTGTAAAATAGTAAAGTGCTTTCTAATATAAAGGCCACATTTAAAAAAGGGTATTACAATTTGACTGACCCGGTATTTTGTATTTTGTTTGATCTTTCAGGTTGCTGACAGAACTGGAATCTCCTTCTTGGTGGCCCTTTAGCTTCAAGTTTTGGAAGATGCCGTCTGACACAGAGCTCAGGGAAGGCTCCTCAATGGCTAGTTCCAAAGCTTTGGGAAAGGAAGGGGTGGTGATCAGAATTCCTGTTATTTTCCAGAGAACAGAATCTCATGTTAAACCAGGAAGACTCACCATCCTTGTTTCTGGATTAGAAATCCATGACTCAGATTCTTCACTTATACACAGATTTGAGAGAGAAGATGTAGATGACATTAAGGTTCACACATGTTATGAAGTTAGCATCCGCCAGAGGTTCATCGGGAAGCCAGACATAGCTTTTCATTTGATATCTGCCAGGATGCCAGAGGCCATCCCCATTTTGGAAATGCAGTTCAGCAAGAAGATCAAATTTTTAGAAGATGCCATGATGCTCAGAAGCCCTGGAGCCTCTTCCCCAGCAGAAAAGAGCCACTCGGTCTGGCCAGCAGGTGAGTGAGCATGAGCACAGCCTATGCCCAAACCTCTGGCGTCCCATACCTACCTAGCCTGCCCTGGTACACTCTTAACCTGGTGCTTCCCTGGGAGTAGCTGCTGGTTCCAGCCCCCTAGCAACTTTCCACTTGTTTGCAAATCAAAATAACTTCATACCATTTTCCTTAGTACTTGCCAACTGTGAATCTCGAGTCATTTCATTTTCCAAATAGGTCTGAAAGGGTTTAAGTGACCCTTTCAGAACAAAGGGAAAGTCTGAGTTAGGAGTTTTCACTCTCCTCCATCTGGGTTGATAACCAGTACTTCAGGATCATAACTGGCACCAGCCCTACCTGCTCTGTTTTGTCTCTCCATTCCTCCCACCCTGACTCAGCCTCACTCCTGTTTGCCTTCACATTTGATTGAAGGTGGTCTTCCCAGACCACCTTCCAGGTGTGTGTTTAGGTGGAGAATCTTTGCAAACTGCAATGTCGTGTGTGGTTTAAGTGGCATCCGTGAGGAACTCAGAAGGCCTGGCTTCCCCTGGCAGTGTGCCTGCGGTGTCCTCTTGCAGGTCTGTGGGATGTGGAGGGTGTAGCCGGGGGGCCGGGGGGGGGGGCCAGTGGGATCCGGTGGGAGGCCAGACATGCGGATATGTCACACATCTACATATCTCAAGGTTCTTGGGTTCCAGCCTCCTCTCTAGCATAGGATAATTTGATGTTGTCTGACTTCTCAGTTTCGCCATTCTGACAGGTGTTCTGTGGCATCTTGATGGTGTTTTTATTTCAATTTTTTTAATTGATTGTGAGACAGAGCATTGAATACTTATTTGCTTTTTAGCCCTACATGTTTTTTCTCTGTGGGTTAACTGTTCAGGTTCTTTGGGTTCTTTTCCCATTTGTTGTTTGTCTGATTTGCAGGAGTTCCTTACCTGTTCTGGATACTCAATCCTGTATTGCCCTGGGGGGCCAGTGCTCTCCCAGACCATCAGCCTCCACTGCAGAAGTCTGTACTTTTGCTGTAGTCAGGCCCACCATTTTCCCCTTTAACTTTGTTTTTGAGCTCTGTTTAAGAAATTCCAAAGTCATAAAATATTCTGATATTTTCTAATACTAGAATTATAGGTAATATTACTTCAGTACTTAATGTGATTTTTTTTGACAAGTAATAGTAGTCTTTTCTGGTTAGCTTTGATTCCTGGATATCTGTTAAAGTAAGAGAGATGTTTGTTACTATTCTGGTTCCTTTTCTTTTTTCTCTGAAGTGATTGATTTTAATTCTAATATATAACCTATTCCCTAACATATAAATATGTTTATATTATTCTAGGTGGCTTCAAGTTTCAAAAAGAAATATCTTTGATAACAGACCTAGTCTCATAAGATCCAGAATGTTAGAATGTTAATGTACAAACTGAATTTAAAAACTCACTTTCTTAGCATTTCTGGTTTTTCTTTGGCCCCTCATGCAAGGCAAGACTCAGAAGCTGGCCCATAAAAGGACCGGGGAGGCCTTGACCTTGTATGTGACCTTGCCTGAACACCCTGAGCAGAGGGCCCTTCAGGCAAGACCATGTATAAATCCAGCTGGCCAGCTGCTGTAATATCCCAGTTTTGACTGAGTCACCCCACTGTGCTTTCCCCTGGGAGGGGCCTCAGTAGGAGGGTAAGGTCCTGGTCCGATGGACCACACACAGAGTGCTGCCAGCCACTAGTTCCGCCAGCACTGATGGAGAAACCCGTAGTGCCAGGCATGGTGCCAGGCACCCACAGTCTTGGGGGGGTGGGGAAATAAGCCCACAGCCCTCCTTCTCACAGAGTTTCTGCATGTTTATGAGTTAGTTAGGCATGATGGTTTCCGAGAGAACATGGCATAGAATATAGGGAGAAGAGAGGTGGCAGATGCGAGCATGCCACATGTGGCACAAGATCACGCTACACGGAATGGCTGGGTTCACTGTCTGGTGCCATGGAAGGGTGGAAAGCAGGCTCTGACCCTGGTGCCCAGGTGGCAGACAGGCTGGGGAGGAGCAGGAAATGAGTGCTGGGCCTTTGCATTCACAGACAAAGAGGTGTGAGTGTGAGTTCCCAGGGTCTGCTTCAGGAAGGGCTGGCCAAGACTGCTGACCCTGGCTAGATGTCCTCCTCCTCTGGGAAGCTACAAATTGCTTTGAAGGCCTTTCAACCGACTGCACCAGGTCCACCACATCGTCTAGGATGTCTCCCTTACCTCAAGTCAGCAGTACCAGGCCTTCTCTATTCAATACCTTGCCAACAACACGGGAATTAAGGCTGGGCTGAAGCACTGTGGCCTGGACTGTCTCAGTGGTGGATCAAAAGTTTTTGGAATGAGCTGACAGTTTGGGGCTAACTAGCCTCTGGGTGGGGTCCCTGTGGGGATCTGCATCTGCACCGAGTGGGTCGGGCCATCCTCCCTTAGTGAGGCCACCCTGCCTCATGGTGTCGACGCACTGACAACTGTAGGTTTAGAGAGGCTCTGGTGACTAGGAGTGATGCGTTTGGAAGAAGCCAGCATGCTGAGTTTGGTAAGCAAGATGGTATCTGACTGGGAACTTCTCAGTGTCTTCTCCGAACCCTCGCAAGGGGAGCCAGCATCTCACCGTGTCCTCTCCATCATGTCTGCCATCACCTCTGCCTTACTGGTCCACATTGGAGACTGTGGATAGTGGAGGGCAGGCATATTGACTGACAGCTCAGAGATGTCTTCCTCTCCTGGATGAGGTGTTTGGGTGAAATATGTGGCCAGAAGGTGGCAGTCTAATAACAGGAAATACATGTTTGCCTTGGGTGGGTACCTAGAGGAACCTTCCAGAGAGACCTCTGAGGTACTATTTTGTGAGTGCGGGTGAGGGCTAGGCACAATACAGATGGGAGATTTTCACCTCAGGGAAGAGCTGTTGCAAATTGCTGTTTTTCTGCATAGCATCTTTTAAATAATCTTTGAAGTTTTGGATAGTGTCAGACTAGCAGAAAAAGTTGCAAGGATAGTTTAGAGTTCTCATGTGTCCCCTCTTGTTGTCACCTGACATTAGTGTCATTCATTCTCATAACCGGTGAATTTCTATGGATACGTTGCTATTCTCATAAGGTCTGTATTTTATCCAGATTGTCTCACAGTTTACTCTTCCAGGACCCCATGTGACACTTTGGCATTGTGTCTCCTTGGACCCTTCCTGACATTGTCGGTCGCTCAGCTGTCCTTGCTTTGGTGGCCTCGATGGTTTTTAGGAGCAGTAGCATGGTCCCAGGTTGTCTCATGGTGGTGGGGTGACGGGTCTGGGAGGAGGCCCACTGACCCATCTCCATCAGAGCGGGATTCACGCCTGGCACTATCAAGGGTTTTGGCACTGATTTTTTGTCTTTGGTGTTTACTCACCTTCTAAGAGAGTCCTCCCCTGACCGCCTGATTTAAGAGGTCTTGGTCACCCACTCACCCACCTTGAGGAAATCTTGCCTCACATCTGCTTTCGGGTGCTGCCTCCACAGCCAAACCAGGTCCCTCGATGTCTCTTCCTTCCTGGAAAGTGAACCGTCTGTAAGTTCCCTTGTAGCTTGATGTGTGCTTATTTTGGTTAACAGAGATAATTAGTGAATTTGGAGACAAAAACCATTTTATACTGAACCAAATTAATTTTTCTCAGAAAATATTTCAAAGCATTGAGGTAGCTGAGTCAGCCACTCCATTGTCAACACGGAGCACCAGGGGTGGCCAAAGCCTTGGGCTGGGTGGGGTTCCACCGAACCCATAGCTTGTCCTGAAAAACATCTCTGCCTTAGTATATTCCAGGGAGAAACATCCTCCATTTTGGCTTTCTGGTCAATACCCTTTGGTTAAATGTTCAAAAAGAGTGAGCCTCTCTCAGTAGTGCAGCTGTGGGTGTGGAAGCAGGTGCCAGAGCACAGCCCTGCACAGTGTGCATGGGTGGGACCTGTGCTCACAGGAGCTAGTCAGGAGATCCTAGCAGGGGAAGAGGCTGAAAAAACAAACAGCAGGGGTGGTTTCAAGCAAGTTCATTAAAAGGTGTGCAAGCATAAGGATACTCTGCTGGTGGAAAGGCCTGGATTTCAAGACATGCTGCCATTCGTAGCACTGGGGGACAGCCCTCTGCCAGATAGGCGTGGCTGGGCGGAGCAGTGGGTAGGGCCAGCCTGCCGAGTGAGGTGCTCCTCATTCCTCGGGCTGAAAACTGCTGCTCTCGTAGGCCAGTGACGTGCTCTTTGCCATCGTGTCATCACTGATAACACTTTAACATCATGCGTCAGGTGGCCTATTCTTTAAGTTAGTCACAACTAGGAGAACACTGCCTCTGTTGTGCTGTGCTAGCTTTCACCTGGCCCTGAAGGTGCTCTGCTGCGGGTGCACTTTAGAAAAGTGACTTCCCAGTGAGCAGCACTTGAGACGATGCTGGACCAACAGCATTGTGCTCCTGAGCAGCCTTGGGGTGCTGGAGCAGGTGGGGCCTCAGCAAGTCTAGAACACAAGCTGACATTAGATTAGAGGGGTTCAACGAGTGCTTTCTAAAGAATAGACTAGAACCGCAGACATTTTAATGCATGTTTTGTCTTGTGAGATTTTTTCAGACCTGGAGATGTAGTGTGGATGTGGCAACTCTGTGTGGGATGCTCTTGCCCCTGCACAGAGAGGGCCTGGGCGTGTGCGGGTGCCTTTGTCCTACACAGGGAGGGCCAGGGCCCTGCCTGCAGCAGACTTGCTCCTCTTTTGTTTCCTGAGCCAACTCCACTTCGCATAACCCTTTTGCTCCTGGAACCCTGAGAAACCTCCCTCCTGTCCTCATACATCCTCCTTCCTGTCCTCCTTCCAACCTACATTTGTCCTGGACAAGACCATGCACTCTCAGGGAGTGTTATTTATAAGAATTATTTTAAGAAATGGGAATAGTGGGGGTGTTTGTGTGCATGTTGGGGGTGGCTGACCTCCGGTGTGGAGGGCCTGGCACAGTCAGTGTGTCCTAAACACCAGCTGGGCTCCAGCCCTTCTAGCTCAGTGAGAGCCTTACCCCAACAGATTCACTTCTCCCCTTTCCTTAGCAGCTGCTCCAGGCCACTCTGATGAAGGGTGGCTCTGCTGGCTGCCACTGGGGTCACCTGTTGCCCTGCTGTGCCCCACATTCCCCATTTCCTAGAGCAGAGAAGGCTGCTCAGAGGAGCTGGTGCTGGGTCTCAGATCAGGGCACCTCTGCTGCCCTCTGTCCTCCCACTGCATCCTGCAGTGGTCTGTGCAGGGGGGCCAGCAGCAGGCTCCAGTTCATTTTTTATCTGTGCCTGACATGCCAGGATGCGGGTAGAGCCAGTTCTTTAAATAAAGGACAGGTGACATACTGTAGGGAGGGGCTGTGAGCCACCTGATTAGCACTCTGACCAGGCTGCTCTTCTGCTCCTTGGGGACATTACCCAGGCAGATGCTGTGTGAGCGGAATCCTGTTCTGAGCAATGCCTGTCCTCTTGGCTCCACAATCCCCTGTGCTTGGCCAGCCAGCTGGCCGTCCCTCTGCTTTCCAGACCTGCAGAATCCTGTAGGGTTCATGGGGGTTCAACCTGCCCTGTTTTAAACTCCAAATGTATAGTCTTTTCTCATAAAGGAAATGACCACTCTTGGTTAGGGCCTTTCTTCTGAGAGCCTTGGTATTGACAGTTTTTCCTGGGATCAAGGTGGGGTAAGGAAGCCACTGGGACTGGGGTGAGGGCAAGGCTTGGGGGCCCCACAGCTGCTCTGTTTAGCAGAGCCTCAGAACGAAAGCCAGGAAGCTCAGAGCGTGCAAGCGGAGAGAAGCTGGTGAGGAAGCTTTGTTGGCCCAGAGAGCGGACATGAGCTTGGTCAAGTCAGGAGTGCTTTTGCATTGTGTGCAAATTATGGAAGGTATAGCTGCTGTTTGCCTTCATTGTAGCGGCTGGGCTGATGGACTGTGTCAGGCCACGAGAGTCCTCTTCTGAGAGCCAAGAAGGCGGGCCACTGCAGCTGCAGACAAGAGAACCACTCATTTCTGAGGAGGACACCCAGGAACTGAGACAGGTAATGTGTATTTGGGGGTTGTACCCTCACTTGCAGGTGACTCTTTTCTTTCCTGCCTGGAAACAACTCCTCTAGGGTTCTGCTTGCCTCTCACCCACAAGAGCAGCTGGGGCACCTCCCAGTGTGCTCTTCACCCTGCAGCAGGAGAAGGGAGGGAAAGGCTGTACCCATCCCAAGTCCTTGTGCTCTGTGCATGCAGACACACACAGCCATGTACATGCATGTGCATGTATACTAATGTACATGCATGTGGGCTGTGTGTATCTACAGTAATTCTGTATATGTGTGAGTTCTGTGTGTGTAATGTGTGTGTGCTACTTCTGTGCATGCATGTGCAGTATATACATATGCTGTGAATTGTGTGTGTGTATACATGTGTGTTGTCTGTATACATTTGTGTACATATGTGCTGAGCCTGTGTGTTGTAATTATACGTGTGTGTGTGCATGTTGCTGAGCCAGTGTATGTGTATGTTGTGCATGTGGGTGTGTGTGGTGTGTATATGTATACATGTCTCTATGAGTCTGTAGTGCATGTGTGTTGCGTGTGGAGTGTGCATGTGTGGTGTGTGTGCTATGAAGTTGCATGCTGTGTGTACACATGTGCTGTGTGTGCATCCAGTTGAGGGCATTTACTCTGTTATTATTCTCTGAAAGTACTCAACTGGATTCTGAGGAGACTTGCTACTTTGTACCTAGGATGTTGAAATCTAAATAATGCTTGATAGAAATACTTTTAATTTGTCTTCTTATGTTATTGCTGGATAATACAATGACTTTTCCCCCTTTTTCATGATTTTAAAGCAAATAAATAAACATTTTCTAAATATTTCAGTGTTCCTATCTAAAAGATAAGAACTGTTTTTAAAAACCAATGTCACACCATACTCACTTTAAAAAAAATAAAAAGTAATACCCTGGTGTCACCCAACAGGAAGCCAGTGCACCAGTGGACCATTGTCCTCCTGGGAAGTGTGCTGTGCACTTGAACTCGGAGCGTGAGGCCGAGCATTGTGCCTGGGGAAGTGCCTTAGTGCACAGCTTCTCTCTGTCAGCTTTCCTTTTTCTTTAGCAGTTTATTTGTTGAGTGAGGTTTTGCGGTTGCATCTTCCCAACTTGGTGCCCCCAGGGTGGGGGGCACCAAGTTGCTGTCTGCCCCAGTGCCCTGAAGTCAGCTTACAGCTCTCAGGCCCAGTGAGACCCACTCTACTTTGGACTGACCAGTTTGTCAGCCACACACTGCGCCAGGGCACAGAAGACCGCGTGCCTGGGGCCTGTTTTCTGTTTGTCTGCCCAGGCATGGACTTATGAGGCTTAGGCCTTTCCTTTTGGGAAAAAAGTATTCATCTTTGCTGTGGGGTAATTTAAATATACATGATTTGTCACTTTTCCTCCTGGTCTGACTTAGTCAGTTTTTGTAACGACAACAGAAATGCTGCTATTTAGCTGCAGCTACCAAGTGGGGCAGGTTCCCCATCATTTCCAGAATGTGCAGCCCTCATGGCTCTGGACTAAGAACCCCTGACCTGGGAAGGCTGCGGAGCATGCCCTGAGAGGGGACTAGAACCCTGAGAGGGGACCAGAGCATTGGCTCGGGCTGTAGGGGTCTGGGACTCCCTCGCCCCGCAACACTGCCCAACACGACTGTGCTGTGGCTGAGAGGGCTCCTCTGGGCCCCAGGGTGCCGCTGAAGCTGAGCACTGAGCGGCTTTAAGAAGGGAGGTGTGGGGGTTCATCTGTCAGTTCTGAAGGCGGTGGAGCATCCGAGAGTGCCTGTCCACAGAGAACGCTGCAGCGGCCGGCCGAGTGAGCCTCTGTGCGTTCTGTGCGTGGCTTGCTTGCAGTCAGCAGTGTGTGAGGGCTGGTGAGTCAGAGCCTCGCATTTCTGGGAGGAAGTGGGGACCTGAGCAGGGGGCCTAGCAGAGGGCCAAGGGGCGGGGCTTCCTCCTGGGGCTGGCCCCCTCCTGCCAGGGAACTTGGTTTCTCCCCCCCCCCCCAGAGGAGAGATGATCTGCTGGATGTCAGTCATGTTTCCTGTTAGAGGCAAGGTCGCACCGTGTGGCGAAGCCCAAACATGTGGAGAAATGAGTTAAGTTTGGGGGGAGAAAAAGATGCAAGAGTACCCCCAACTCAGTGCTTTTTTTTTCTACAAATGCTCATCGAGTCATTCTGTGAAGTGGGTCTTCCACAGCAGTTGGTGCAGAGATCCAGCGAGCCTGATTTCCGGGGGGGTGGGGGGCGCCAGGAGGGCTCCTTTGGGGGCTGGGGGTGGGGCTGGGGGTGGGGCCACGCTTGGCAATGTTCGGGCGTCGCTGCCGCATATTGGATGCAGCATTTGGAGATGACAAACTGAAACCACATCTGGCTTCCCCTGAGGGCATCTCGATTTCATGGGTATTTTCTTAATAACTTCTGAACCTCCACTCCTCTGTCTCGCCCTGCACTTGGTTTTTCTTCACCCCGCCTCCCTCTTTCACCAAGAGCTATATGAGGAGCTGTCGTGGGTCTGCTGTCTTGGCTGCTGCAGGGAGGTCGCTGCGGGAGCCCCTGGGCCCTAAAGTGGGAGCTGCAGGAACCCTCCCTCCCAGTAGAGAGGGTGCATAGTATGGGCTTGAGGGAAGGTTTTAGGTCGTAGGTGTGAACTTTCTGTCTGATTATATTAGGGCTTTTAGTCTGCCTGCTGTGTCTCGTGTCTTTAGAAACAAACAAAAATTAGAAGAAAAATTGAGGTGGTACATTCAGTTCAATTAAGTCTATTCACTGGAAAGTGAAGATAATGGGTGGGCTGGTGTGAAGAGAGGCATTTAACTGCAGAGGCAGCCTCGCCAAGGAGGGGCACGGGGTGGCGCTGGTGGGAGGTGACCCCACTGATTCCCCTGGGCTTTGGGCACTGCCCCCACCTGCCTGCTCAGTGGAGTGTGTTCCACAGGCTCCTGTGCCAGTGACTCTCAGGGACTTTGCTGAAGTAACTCTAGGGCAGAGAAGGATGTGTGGTTCCCTACTTACTGGCTGAGAAACTGTCTTAAGAAACTCATGTCATTTTGCCTTTTAAAGAAATGATAGAATACATTTTATCTCAAGTGACTGGCATCCTGGCCATTTCCCCCTA
Source organism: Sturnira hondurensis (assembly GCF_014824575.4). Taxonomy (NCBI): domain Eukaryota; kingdom Metazoa; phylum Chordata; class Mammalia; order Chiroptera; family Phyllostomidae; genus Sturnira; species Sturnira hondurensis. The sequence goes on from NW_028091639.1 coordinate 60,062, forward strand.
TTCTCTCTTCCTTGGTATTGAAACTTGTCCTAATTCATAGTCCAGGAAAAAAAGTCATTTCTTTTTTTCTTTCTTACTGAGTTTATGGGATGACTTTGGTTAACAAAATTATACAGGTTTTAGGTACACATTTACACAACACATCATCTGTACTCTGTGTTATGTGTTCACAACCTCAAGTCAAGTCTCTGTCCATCACCAAATGGACAGAGACTTATCCCCCCTTTACCCTCTCCTGCCTCCTCCCACCCCCCTCTCCTGGGCAGTCACCACGCTGCCATCTGTGTCCATGAGTTTTCTCTTTTCTCAGTCCCTCCATATTCCCAGCCCCTCAACCTTCCCTCCTCGCTCCCAACATGCAGCCTGCTCTCTGTCTGTGGGTCTGTCTCCATTTTGCTTTTATTCGTTTTGTCCATTAGGTGAACCAAATCACATGTTACTTGTTTTTATATGACTGGTTTATTTCAACATAATGCCCTCCAGGTCTATCCATGCTATCGAAAAGGGTTCCCTTTTTTTGCTGCGTAGTATTTCACTGTGTAGACATAGCACAGCTTCTTTATCCACTCTAATACAGATAGTACTTAGACTGCTTCCAAATCTTGGTGATTGTAAATGAGGTTACAGTAAACATAGAGGTGCGTATGTTCTTTTTCAATCTGTTTTGGTCCCCAGAAGTGGTATCACTGGGTCATAAGGCAGTTCCATTTTTAGTTTTTTGAGGTATCTCTTTGAATGCTTTCCACAGTGGCTGCACCAGTCTGTATTCCCACCAACAGTGCACCAGGGTTCCCTTTTCTCCATATTCTTGCCAGCACTTGTATGTTGATTTGTTGGTGATAGACATTCTTACAGGTATGTGGTGATATCTCATTGGAATTTTAATTTGCATCTCTCTGATGATTAGTGACATTGAGCATCTTTTCCTATGTTTTATTGGCCATCTTTATGTTGCTTTTAGAGAAGTGTATTTTCGGATTCTCTGCCCATTTTTTAATTGGATTATTTGTTATTTGGTGTTGAGTTTTACAAGTTCTTTAAAATTTTTTTATATTAATCCCTATCAGATGTATCATTGGAGAATATGTCTCCCATTCAGTGAGTTGTTTTTTCATTAAACACTAGTAATGAACTATCTGAAAGGGAAACTAAGAAAACAGTCCTATTCACAATTGCTTTGAAAAGTATTAAATACCCAGGAATAAATTAACCAAGGATGTAAAAGACCTGTACTCTGAAAACTAAGACACTGAGGAAAGAAACTGAAGAAGATAGACATACATGGAAGCATATACTGTGCTCATGGATAGAAAGAATTAACATTAAAATGTCCGTACTACCCAAAGCAATCTATATATTCAGTACAATCCCTATGAACATACCAATGGCATATTTCACAAAACTAGGATATTCCAAAAATGAATATGAAACCACAAAAGACCCCAAATAGCTTCGGCAATCTCAAGAAAGAGATTTCCTCTAACCACAAAGTTAGAGGAATCACACTACCTGATATCATTATACTACAAAGCCATCATAATCAAAACAATGTACTAGCATAAAAAACAGGCAAATAGATCACTAGAAAAGAACAGAAAGCCCAGAAATAAACCCATACTTTTGTAGTCAATTAATATTTGACAAAGGAGGCAAAAATGTACAATGTGATAAAGATAGTCTATTGAGTAAATACTGTTGGGAAAATTGGACAGATTTACAAAAAATGAAACCAGACCACCTTTTTAAAAAATATATATTTTATTGATTATGCCATTACAGTTGTTCTGATTCCCTGCCTTTATTCCCCTCCACCCTGCACACCCCCTCCGCCACCATTCCCCGCCTTTAGTTTATGCCCATGTACTCGTTCTTTAGATTCTATATTTCCCATACTATTCTTGCCCTCCCCCCATCTATTTTCTACCTACCATCTATGCTACTTATTTTCTGTACCTTCTCCCCCCTTCTCCTCCCACTCCCCTGTTGCTAACTCTCCATGTGATCTTCATTTCTATGGTTCCACTCCCAATCTAGCTGTCCTCTTAGTTTGCTTTTGTTCTAGGTGTGGTTGTTAATAACTGAGTTTGCTGTCCTTTCACTGTTCATATTTTTTATCTTCTTTTTCTTAGATAAGTCCCTTTAACATTGCATATAATAAGGGCTTGGTGATGATGGACTCCTTGAATTTGATCTTATCTGAGAAGCGCTTTATCTCCCTTTCCATTCTAAATGAAAGCTTTGCTGGATAGCACAGTCTTGGCTGTAGGTCTTTGGATTTCATGACTTGGAATACTTCTTTCCAGCCCCTTCTTGCTTATAAGGTCTCTTTTGAGAAATGAACTGACAGTCTGATGGGAACTCCTTTGTAGGTGACTGTCCCCGTATCTCTTGCTGCTTCTAGGATTCTCTCCTTCATTTGAATCTTGGCTAATGTAATTATGATGTGCCTTGGTGTGTTCCTTTTTGGGTCCAACTTCTTTGGGACTCTCCGAGCTTCCTGGACTTCCTGGAAGTCTATTGCCTTTGCCAGACTAGGGGAGTTCTCCTTTATTATTTGTTCAAATAAGTTTTCCACTCATGGCTGTTTCTTTCCCTCTTCTGGTACCCCTATAATTTGGATGTTGGAGCGTTTAAAGATGTCCTGAAGGTTCCTAAGCCTCTCCTCATTTTTTTGAATTCTTGTTTGTTCATATTTTTTTGTTTGGTCATTTTTTTCTTCCTTCTGGTCCACTCCTTTGATTTGAGTCCCAGTTTCCTTTCCATCACTATTGGTTTCCTGTGCATTTCCCTTCATTTCAATTAGTTTAGCCTTCATATGTTCCTCTAATTTGTGACTAAAATCAACCATTTCTGTGAGCATCCTGATCATCAGTGCTTTGAACTATGCATCTGAAAGGTTGGCTATTTCTTGGTCACTTAGAGCTGTTGGTCCTGGGGCTTTAAGTTCTTCTTGAGCCATATTTTGGTCTGTTAGCGCCTGTTATGTATGAGGAGTGGAGCCCTAGGTGTTCACCAGGGTGGGGCGACCCAGTGGCTGGGTTGTGATGCTGTATGTCGGGGCATGGTCCAAGAGGGGCAGTGGCGGTCCCCTCTGCTGCTTCCCGCTGCTGGGGCCTGCACGGTCTATCTCACTCTTGCTCCTTCGCCCATCTGTCCACATCTGCGGACAAATGTGTGGCTGTAGTCAGCCTGCCACCTTACGCCCTCACTGGGTCCTCCTGTTGCTACCCCACACCTGGGATCTGCCCATGGCTGCCTGCGTGCCTGGGTTGGGAGAGCTTTCCTGCCCGACTCCACTCCGCTGCTGGCTCTGCCCCTCTTACCAGTCCTGGTGAACGGTTCATTGTTGGACTTCCGTATAGTCCAATTTTCTGTGTTTTAGCTGCATTTTTGTTACTGAAACTGTTGACTTAAACTTGGTTGTGAGAGGAGGCACAGTGTTTCCACCTACGCCTCCATCTGGGCGGAAGTCCAGACCACCTTTTTTTAAAAATGATTTTATTTATTTTTAGAGAGGGGAAAGGAGAGAGAAAGAGAGGCAGAGAAACATCAGTGTGTGGTTGCCTCTTGTGTATTCCCTACTCGCAACTTGGCTCTCAACCCAGGTATGTGCCCTGACTGGGAATCAAACTGGTGACCCTTTGGTTCGCAGGTTGGTACTCAATCCACTGAGCCACACCAACCAGGGGAAAAAACTAGACCACCTTTTTACACCATACACAAGAATAAACTCAAAATGGATTAAAGACAAATGTTAGACTTGAAACCATAAAAATCCTAGAAGAAAACATAGGCAGGAAAATGTCAGGCATGTCTTGTAGCAATAGTGTTTCTGATATATTATCACCCTGGGCAAGGGAAACAAAAGAAAAAATTAAGAAGTGGGACTACATCAAACTAAAACATTTTTACACAGCAAAGGAAACCATCAACAATGTCAGTCATTTCTTGTAGACCTAATCTAGGTAAGAGGTATATATTTAACCAGTGTTCTTCAGCCCCAAATGTCTGAGTGGTTAGCGTGTTCACTGTCAGTGCACAGCCACTCAGTGACCAGCAGGGTGTCCTCATGTCAGCTGTGCAGCAGGACCAATGCATTAGGAAGACAAGTGGCTGGCTGGGGGACCCTGAGGGGCAGACAGGCCTACCATCCTACAAGGAGTGTGGCACAGACAATGAGACCTTCCTGCCAGGCAGGTAGGTGATCAGGACTGTGTCCTGTAAGCAGTTCGGAGTCACTGAGGACTGGGTGAGGAGTGGTGTGACAGCTCCAGGCTGTTGCCCATTCTCCCCAGGTTCTCTTCTTGTTTTGTGCCTTTGGAACTTCTGCCTGTCTGTTCATTTCATTCTTTAATTGTGGGGGAGGTTTTTATGATGCTGTTTTTATTTATGGCTTTGATACCAGTCTAGATACGACCAGTGAGCTGGTCCACTTATTTCAATATCTGTTACTTTAATTGTGAATAACAAATAAATGTTCCTGACATCACATCTTAAGTCATTTCTAAATGTTAAACCATACTTGGTAATTGGGAAAAGGTGCCTAGTAAACTTCTGACATCCAGACACCATTGGCACTTCACTAGGATGACACATGCTCTAGGATGAGCTCTGGGTTAGGAATTGGGGTCCTGGCCCTGCCCTGTTGGCCTGTAGTTGGGGGTGGGTTGCTCCTCCCGTGGCCTCAATCACCACAGCTGAAAGGCAAGGAAGGCCCTGACTTTAGTCCCCACTGTCCATGGCAAAAACTAAAATGTCACGCCTTTTAAGTATTCATTCATGATTTTTCTGTCTGCAAAGTTGGTTAACTAGTCACTGGTAACCGTGAGTGCTGCTTTGACAGACAGCAGACAGAGATGCAGCACCCCTGCTCCACCCTGCCTGCTGTGGTCTCTGAAATCCCTAGAACAGCCGTGAGCTCTTGTCACATTGAATGTGGTCACCTTGCTAGCATGGGCCATGTTGTCTGAGGCCATGGTTGTTCAGAGTGGGAGGGCTTGCCCAACTTGCGGCTGTGTGTCACCTGCAGAGGACAAGAGGCTGGGCAGGTGTGCTGGACCTCCCTCGCATAGAAGCCATGGCTCAACCTGGGCCACATGGTCCCAGGGCACATGAGTCTTGGGGATGTGTCTGTCCTTCAACTGCCCCAGGAATTGTGGAGGGGGGGTGCTGCCGGATAAGGAGCTCCAGGATTCCAGACCGTGCCAGCATCCCAGGGAGCCTCTCCCAGTGCAGCCGTGGCTGTGGTGGGGGCATGAAACACACTCTGGCATTTGGATCAGAGGATGACTTGTTCTCTCTGGAACATTTTTCTATCTTCTCAGTCAGCATTTCAGTGAACCTCCAGTCCTAAAAGTAGGTGTTTGATTGTTCTGTTACTGAGTGCGTGGCTATGGAAGGTTATAGATGTATATTATTTATATTGAATACAGCCATGTTTTTTAGTGTGGTAAAATACATATATAATACAAATTTTGTCATTTTAACCATTTTAAGTGTGCAATTCACTGGCGTTAATTACATTCAAAATATACAACCATTACCACCATTGATGTTTTCAAAGCTCTGTTTCCCCTTTCCACAGCCCCTGGTCACCACTAATCGCCTCTGTCTCTGCATTTACCCATCCTGGACACCTCCTCTAAGGGGCATCCCGTAGTTGTCCTTTGTGTCTGGCTTTTTTCACTTAGCATTGTGTTTTCAGGGCTGATCCATTGTGCAGAATGAATCAGAACTTCTTTCCTTTTTATGGGTATATAATATTTTGTTGTATGGATACTACATTTTGTTCACCCATTTATCTATTGATAGCTACCTGGCTGCTTTTGCCTCTGGCCCTTGTGACTCTGCTGCTGTGAGCATCCATGCACAGCATCTGTTGTGTGTTGTCCGTGAGTCCTGCTTTCCACTCTTTGGAATTGCCTGTTGTCAGGGTAATTCTACATTTAGCTTTTTGATGAATTGCCAAAATGTGTTTAACCGTTGCTCCAGCATTTTATATTCCCACCATCAATGCATGAGGATTTCAATTTTTCTGCATCGTCTCCAACAGAATTTGAGATTTTCTTTTTGAAAAATCTAAAATTGTAATAGCCATCCTGGTGGATGTGAAGGGTTGTCATTGTGGTTTTGATCTGTGCACCCTGATGACTGACGTGAGCCATCACTTCATGGGTTTATGGGCCCTTTGTTTGTCTTCTCTGGAGAAGTGTCTGTTCAAGTTCTTTTCCCACTTCTTACTAATTGGTTATTTGTCTTTTTGTTTAAGTTGTAGGAGTTCCTTATGTATTCCAGATATCAAACCCTCTTCAGATGTGTGATTTGCAAATACTTGTCCCATTCTGTATGTTGTCTTTTAACTTTCTTGGTAATGCCCTTTGATGCAATTCTGATACCAAGCCCAGCTGGTGAACTGCAGTCCAGTTCTCACACTAATTAATTACCCATTGTTAGCACAGGCCCCACTGTGGGCCTGCTCCCCAACAAGACTGCCCCTCCTTGAGACATCAGCTGCAGTGGGGTCCCTAACAACCTGCATTTCTGACCAGTGGGCTACAGATCTGAGGGGTTTGCATGACCCCTCTCAGGTTCAGTAGTTCATAAGAACTATTCACACAGTGCAGGAACTCACTCCATGTAGGGTCACAAAGGGTGCATGCAGATAGGGAACAGCCAGATGCAAAGATGCCTGGGATGCACTCTGGGAGGGCCTCCTTGGAGCTCTGCTCCCCACTACCCCTCCGCTGGCAGCACTGGGCACTACTCTCCTGGCTTACCTCCCGGCTCACTGCTCAGGGCTTCCCTGAGGTGCATGCGGAAGTCAGTTCAAGCGTGTGGGGTTTTACCAGTGTCTTCCTCCCTCGGTGCGCTGGTGTTCTCATAATGTGGTTTGTCACAGCCATTGATTTTCTTACATAGTGAACCACCTTTGCATTCTGGAGTAAGTCTCTGGGTTTGGTCTCTAGTATTTTAGTATGTTGTATTTTATTTTCATTTGTCTCAAAAAATTACTAATTTCTCTCTTTGACATAATTGGTTAAGAATATGTTAATTTCTACATATTTATGCATTTTCTAGTTTTATAGGTTTCTAGTTTTATCCCACAGTAGCCAGAGAACTTACTTTCCGTTACTTCAGTCTTTTTGCATTTGAGGCTTGTTTTGGGGCCCAGAACGCCAGCAGCCCTGGTGACTCTTTTGTGCGCACCTGGGAAGGGTGTCTGTGCTCAGCTGATTGGGGATCTATTAGGTCCTGGTGCTGTGTAGTGCCATTCAACTCCTGTTTCCATTGCTGATATCATTTTACTAACTTCTTAAATGGCAGGTGTTTGTTTGTTTTCATTTCAACCTGGGAAGTTGGTTTGTGTGGTTTGAGGAGTAGGACTGGACTGAACGTGGGAGCCAGTTCCACCTGGCGTCCTCAGCAGCACATCTGCCTGTCCCTTCTGTGACACAGGGTCTTGGCCTCCGGTGGCCAGAGGCTGCCTTTGTGCCATGTCAGCACCGTGGCCTTGGGCAGGCTGTACCTTTCCCCAGTGTCCTGCCACACGGTGCAGGACAGGGCCCCTCCACAAGGCTTGTGTAGGGATGAGGGGAGAGGGCCTGCGCCTTTTGGCGCACTGTTTGTGAGCTCCAGACAAGTGTGTCATTGGGTCTTGAGTAGGTTGCAACCCTGTCAGCCTGAAAAGCCTCAGACTTAATGCGTTTTCCATGTGCTTTATGCTCAGAATTGCCTACTGAGGCCTTTACTTCCACGTGTAAGAGGGACCTTCAGGGAATTGAGTGTCTTCCTTTCTTCTTTTCACCTGGTTCTTGTGGGAAACACTGTTTAAGGTCTGATGGCAGGTTGGCTCCCAAGACCCTTCTAGTCACAGGAGGTGCTCACCTTTGCTTTCCCCAGGTGGACCTTGAGTTGGTGAGAGAGGCCATTTGTGACTGAGGCGGCCTGGTCCCTGCTGTGCAGGCTCACCCCTGGCTCGTGCACCAGGTTTGTGCTCAGCTCTGCTGCCCTGTGTGCTAAGGAGGGGGTGTGAGGAAGGGAGCACATGGGCCCCTAGAAGAGAACCCCATGCTGGTTCCTCAGGAATGCAGCAGGGGGCCCTGATGGGACATGGGGGTGGTCTGTGAGTGCTGGACATGACAGACTGTAGACTAGAATGTTCTTTACAGCCTCCAGAGCTTCGGCAGTGCTGGAAGCCAGTTTTTCCCCCTTTGCCTTCTCAATGGCCCCAGCCGGTAGGACTGTTGGGAGTTGGAAGTTGCAGACAGTTTGATTTATCCCAGCTCTGTTCTTAAATGGTTGCTAATTGCTCACTGTAAGAAAATTCAGTTTTGCAGTGAGTCAGCTTAATAACAAGATGAGGGCAGACAATCTAGCTTATACGAAACTTATTTTAAGTGCTTAATACTAATATAGTAATACTCTGAATCCTGGAGATTTTTCTCATGAGGTAGAACAAAACATTTTCTTTTTTCTGACTGTAAGTTGAGACAACTGGAATGTTACAGACATTTTGGAAACACCAGGCCCATACGTCTGTGTCCCCTGTCCTTCCCCTGGTGCAGTGACAGCGCTCAGGACTCCCAGGAGAGCTCAGCTCGCTGCAGAGCTTGGAGCAGTGGCTCAGGGGAGACACAAACATTTAAACATCTGTTTTGGTAAGTGGACCTGCTCTACTGGATGAGTCATTTTCCGTAACTTACTTTCTGTTTTTATAAACAAGAGGGAGGTAGTTGAAAGACAAAAATGTCTCCATGTCCACGCTCGTGTTGCTGTCCTGAACTGTATGGTGTTGGGGGGATGGAGGTGCCCTGGTGTGCAACACGGGTTGAGGTTCTTCCCCTTGAGGAGAGGACAGTCCCGTGCGCTTCCTCCTGGGCATTTCAGGTGCCTCTCCCTTCCTGCCTGAGTGTGTGGCTGCCCCTCCCCAGCCCTGGAGGCTGGTGAGCATGGCACCTTCAGGGGAACGGACCCTGCATTGGGGGAGTGGGAGAACCCCTCCCCACCAGGCCTGGGCAGCCAGCAGGTGCTTTCCCATCTTGCCTGTGCTGAGTGCATTTCTGAGTGTGTATTTCTTTATTGTCTTAATAACACTCGCACTTTTAACCAGGTAATTCTACATAGGTATGAATATGGCTGGAAAGAGAGCTTCTGGGTATATTAGTGTCACACAGACTCAGAGGAGAGTCCACTTTGAGCCTGGTCTTTGACACAGAACCCCAGGAGGGCCCCTCTGACAGTCTGGCTGACATTTCAGAAGCTGGCAGTGTCCTATGTGGATGACTAGACAGCTTGTCATCCTGGGCCACAGAAGCAACAACTGTGTTTAAGGTTCGGCCAGTCTTCCTAGTCACCATTCTTTCCATTTATATTATATGGAATGCGTGCAATGCCATTTAATTACTTCAGTTCCTGTCTTAAAGGAAAAAGACGTGGGACCTGTATCATGAGGTGTCAGTAATTTGGTGTTTTACTCAGGAATTGTCTGTGCGATTAGTAAAGGTCCCTTTTATGTTTTTGCAGAATTAATTTCAAGTACACTTTTTGCAGACCAGCCAAGGGTCTCAACAGGCTGCACAGAATGAGGGCTACAGTTAAAGCCATCCTCTGGGAGACATTTTCAAATCAAAAAGTCCGGGAGAGCCAGCCCTTGTTTGTACTGCAAGTAAAATGCTCAGTTTCTGCAAGTCAGCTGCTCTTGCTCACAAAACAAGGAGGATATGCGTACTGTGACTGTGCTGAGTGACCAGGATGCAACTGTTCTTGCTTTTGCCACTGTTTCATTGTGGGCGGGGGCAGAGGTGGTCCACGCAGTTCAGTGAAGCAGGTGGGTGGCCCAGGGGCATGTAGGGGCACACAGGGACTGTCATGGAATTGGGAGTACTTGGTGGGCAGGCTGTCATGTGGCAGCGTGGTCCTCTGCTATGTGGCACAGTAGCCACCAGCCACATGTGGCTGCTGAGCACTTGACAGGTGGCTGGTCCAAGCTAAGATGTGACAGATGTAGCATTCATACCCACTTGTTAGGACTTCATAGAAAAAAAGGGTATAAAATATCCTATTAATAATTATTTATGTTAATTTCATGTTGAAATGATAGTATTTAGAGTTGATTGGGTTAAATATTACTAAAATTAATTACATTTACCATTTTTTAGTTTTTAAAGTGTATTAGGAAATTTACCATTACAAGTGTGGCTTTCCTCACTCTGGACCCCTTGCCACCATTGCCCAGGGCTTGGCGAACCAGCACAGCCCTGGCCCCCAGCCTCTCGTGGTGTGGGAATGTTGTGCCCCTCTGGTGGTAGGCCTTTGGTCATTTGTTCTTTAAGATTTTATTTATTTATTTTTAGAGAGAGAGCAAAGGAGGGAGAAAGAGAGGGAAAGAAACATCAGTTGTGTGGTTGCCTCTCACATGGCCCCCACTGGGGATCTGGCCTGCAACCCAAGCATGTGCCCTGACTGGGAATCGAACCGGCGACCCTTTGGTTCACAGCCTGTGCTCAGTCCACTGAGCTACACCAGCCAGGAACTTTGGCCTTTTTTAAGGAATGTTTTCCGTCTCTCTCAGGGTTGTAGTGGTGTGACTTCTGAGTCATTGTACCATGATACCTGGTATCTCTGTGATGATCATGTCAGGGCCACCCTGGGAGCTATACCCCATGTCCTGACCTGCAAGGAAAGAAACGTGGCTGCCTGCTAAGATCCCATCTCCACCCTCCACTCAGCTATTTACAGCCTGGGGCCTGGTGCTTCTGAAGGATAGTGCAATCAGAAATGAACTGGACCACACTTGGACATGACTGACAATGACCTAGATGGTATAGAGAGCAACAGAATCTATGCAGCCCCAGCACCCAGTGCAGGAGAGAGGCCTCAGGGTGTCTGCTCAGGGGCAGGCGTGTGGCACAGGCCTGTCTTCCAGGGGACATTTTGTGCGCATTCCTGGTAGAGCACCTTGTTGCCACACTAGAGATGGGGTAAGTCCAGAGGGATCACTTGATCCAAGAAAGCCGCGTGGCAGGACCTGGCATGGTGGTGAGCGCTGTTTCTTTCATGTGTTGTGTGGGCTTCAACCCTGTGAGATCATACAAACTAGAGATAGAAAAGACCTCCTGCATTAGGTCATCCGTCTTGGCCCTCCAGAGCTGATGACCCCACGGGGTACTTTCCAGAGCACCATCCGGTTTTTCAAGTGATTTGGCTGCTGGAGTTTCCACCAGCTCCCAGAGGTGCAGAGAGGTGGTGCCTGAGCCTGGGCACTGGGGTCACGCCTCACTCGTGTCTCGTGACAAAGGTCTGGTGACAGTGCTGTATTTGGAGAGAGGTGTGGGTTGGGTCCTGCCTCTGCCACCAGCCTGCATTTGGCTGCCTGGGGACAGCCTTGCTCTGCCCATCCCTGTCCCTCCACTGAAGGTGGGGTAGCATTCAGTGCCTCATGGAGCACTCACAGTTTCCTCAGCTCACTCACGCCTGTGACCTCACTGCAGCCTCCTCAGTCCTGGGGAGGGAGCTGACCGTAGGAGCCCAAATGTCACCCTATCTTGACCCTGTTTCTCATTAACTGGAGGAAGCAGCTCCCTGGGCACTTGGTGGTGGCCAGCTAGTCAGGCATTTCTCCTGATTCTCAGCACAGAGCTGCCACGTGACCTAATGAGTGCCATCCCCAACACCATGCGGGGTTGTCCACACTGCTCTTCTAGGGGCAGCACTGTCCCAGACCACCTGGTGGGACCTGGGGCCAATACTATTGTGGGGCATAACATGTTATCAACTTGTTATTGAACTTGGGGTCCTTTGGGGTGGTCATTCAGGCTGTTAGCTGCAGACATCCATTCCTGTGTGACAAGGCAGGTTGACCCTGGGACAAGCAAGGCTCCACGGACCCTCGTGCTGACTCATATTCTCTGTTCCTGCTTCTCAACCTAACCAGGGGTCTGAACGTTTCTCTGAAAGAAGCATTAACATTTACAGTAAGTAGTTGGTCATTACAGTTTCTCTTAAAATCATTCCTTTTGTTATCTCGAGGATAGTGAATTTTTCAGCCCAGGCTCAATAAAAATGTAGTTGAAGTACATTTCACAATGCGGTTTGTCTCAGTAGACTTGTCATAAAACAGCTGCACTTGCTGGTTTATGAGACGGTGTGAGGGTGACATGATTCACGAGTTAGGGAGGGGTCACAGCCCAGCCTGATGCCCTTCCCCACTCTTCTGCTGGAGCAGCCTCCGCCCCTTGGGTGCCCACGGCCTCCCCTGTGGTATCACTGTGGTTTGTGGCATTTCTCTACCCTCCATGTGTCCTCACCCATGTCCCTCCTCTTCCTCTCAGAGCCCTAGGCCCTGTGCTTCCTGGTCAGTTTTCTCGTGTCTCAGTTTCTCAGGCTGGGGGCAGGAGTAAGGGGTGGAGGGCCTGTGCCGTGTGATTTAGGTTATTTGTGCCATGTTCTGTCCTGCCTTTCATATTTGTATGTGAAATAGTTTCAAACATACAACAGAGGGATTTTGCTTTTCTTTTTAAATACCCGTTTTTAAAAAAAAAGATTTTATTTCTTTTTAGAGGGGTAGGGAGGGAGAAAGGGAGAGAAACATCAATGTGAAAGAGAAACATCGATTGGTTGCCTCTTGTACACGCCCCAACTGGGGACTGAACCCACTACCCGGGCATGTGTCCTGACCAGGAATCCAGCCGGCAACATTTTGCTTTGTGGAACAATGCCCAACTAACTGATCCACACCAGTGAGGGCTTAAATATTGCATTTTGAGATTCAGGGCACAGTTGGGCCCTTGGGTGCAGACATGTAATGAACACAATGATTGGGCAGTAGCTGGAACTTGGGTCCCAGTTGTGGGCCCGCTGCTGTGGCGGGAATTCCTCAAGATGTGAGGTGTCGGTGACACAGCCCACCATGGGTTCTGATAGCAGCGCCCCAGGGACTCACAGTCAGACTGCTGCCCATGGCCTGGAGCAAGGCCAGGGGCAAAGGTGTTGTCTCACAACAGCTCTCAGTTATCAGCAGAGCCCAGACCCAAACCAAGCTCTGGCTCTGGGCTCCACCATGGGGGTGTATCATCCCCCCTGACTCACAAAATACGTTAAGTATTGCAAAAATGATGGAAATAAACATCGCCTGTCTTTGAGAGGTTACATAGTCAGCCCCTCCTGTCTTTGTGCTCCTCCCAGATCCTGGGGAGGCTGAAGGGTCTCGCCTTGGAGGCCAAGGCAGAGCTGGAGAGACAGGATGAAGCCTTGGATGGCATCGCCACTGCTGTGGACCAGACGACCCTAACCATCGACAAGCACACTCGACGAGTGAGAAAACTGACCTAGAAGGGCAAAAGTGCAGAGGTGAGAGCTTTTGATGAGAATCACTTCTCTCTGTATGTCATCCTCAACCTCTGAATGCTGCCTTCAGATGCAGACCCCAGGAGGACCCAGGGCGGCTGTGCAGACCAGGGGCAGCCATGCAGGGTCCCCTCCAGGGCACTAAGGTGCAGCTGCGGGAAGAGAATTCTGTCTACGGACACAGCACACAGCACGTTCCGCCCAGGCCCTCTCAAACTGCTGGGGAGTTTGAAGCACCCATGCACTCAAACTCAGCTGAGCCCCAGCAGGTCCTGCACAGCCCCTCCTCCACCACCGTGCAGCCTGTACTTGCCCCTCTGTGGTGGCTCAGTGACCCCCTCACTTGTCCATCTCTCTGGTAAACAGGCCAGTTCCTAACTGAAGCTAAGAGGCTAGCATACCTTGAGATCATCATAGAAACACCTAAAATACTATTTCATTGGCCAGTTTTCAGCCAAATGTGAAAACAATACATACTGCACCTGTTTAAAAAAGTGTTGATTTTTGCTTTCACTGCCACATTTCTATCCAGAAACAAAAGAAAAGTGCTGCTGTGAGAATGTTTTTTGAAGATACTCATTGATTTTGCTCAGTTTGGAGTCTGTGAGAGGCCCCTCAGAGAGAAGAAAGGAACATGGAGACTTGGGCATCTCCCAGGCTGCTTTGAAACAGCTTGGGGGTGGACACAGAGAGCCTCTTCAGACCTTGGGGAGTGCCTGCAGCTGCTGGGAGGCACCCACAGGCCCTGCAGTGCCCACTAGGTTCACGCAGGAATCCAGAAAAGACACATGCATGCTGGGTTTGCTCAGAGACTCACACATGTGTACACACGTGCATATGCAGAAAATGCACTCAAGTTGGGCTCGCCCAGACACCCAGAGCACACATACCTACACACGGGCCCAGTCCCTCAGCTCGAATCACTGGGAATGTAGTACTTTCCACATGTTTCTACTGAGGAGGCAGGCAGGAGCCACAGGCTGGGTTCTCCACGTACAGCCCTGGAGAACCCTGAGCAAGGAGGGGAAAGCAAACCTGCCCACCCAGAGAGTGCTGCTCAGGAGTGCCCCCAGCTTGCCCAGGCTGTGTGGCACCCACATGTCCTAAAAAGGAGTACCACCCAGCACCCACAGCCTGCATGGGACACGCCCCTGGAAGCAGGGCCTCACCCTTTCTGTTCTGTGAGCTCTAGGCCTCATTCCTTCCCTGTCAGTCACCTGGGAATGTATAAACCCCAGCCCCTCTAGGCATGAAGGTGTGTGTGGGACCCAAATACTTTCCCCTTAGAGAATTATTCCCCTCCCTTTTCTCTCCTACCTGTAATTAAATCAGTAGAGACCGTGGTGTGTCTTTGGAAACTGAGAATAAGCAACTCTCCAGACTCAGAGGCTGTTTCACCTTATCCTTCTCTCTGCTGCATTCTGAGTCTGGATGGGCTCAGGGTGCCCACACTGTGCAGCGCTGGGTTTCTGCCACCCTAATGAAGCCCCGCACAGAGTGTATGACAACAGGCACATGCGCCCCTCAGGTCAGGAGGTTGGGAATCCAAGGTCAGTGTTATAGGGCTGGTTTCCCTCCTGAGGCTCCTTCTGCCAAACTGAATTGATGATTGGAGCCCAAAGCACAGAAATTTACCTGTTTCCTACTGCACCAAGAACTCACTCCTACAGCCCTTCTCAACATCCAGGCACTTACTACTCCTTCCCACTGCACACCCCCAGTGCACCAACCCCGCCCTGCCTGGCTCCCCCACTCCACGTGCACTGACTTCCAGGCCCCCCTTTTACCTAGGGGCACACCCTAGGTGATAGGACCTCCTCACCTTGCGGTGCTCCCACTGCCAAGTCTCTGCCTTCCTGTCTCCTTGCCCCTCACCTGGCTCACTGGCTTCATTTTGGGCCATGGGGAAGGACGTGAGAGGAATGGACCTTATGATGCTCCTGCTGGACTAGAGGAAGGGGTTTAGCAGGAAAGCTGGGATCTCTTGCATCCCAATGGACATGCCCTGGTGGCTCCCACACCTGCAGACCAGCAGACCCTCTGGAGCCTGGTGGAGGCTGCAGTGAGCTGTTGGCAGAAGCTCATGGTGTATTTGGTCCTGCTTCCCTCTGCTGCGTTGAAGCTCGTGCTCTGACACTGATGTTGGCCTGGGGTTGGGGGCGCTCTCCACGCCCATATTCCTGCCCCAGAACCTATCTGCCTTACCCTGTCAGTAATGGGGATGGGTGGCATCAGTTTGTTGTTGCTCTGCATGGTGTTTGCGGCTCTTAAGACAGTGCTCTGAGTTATGCATCGTGTGGAGGCGAACACAGTGCAAGTCCTGCCTCTAACGCAGTTGTGAGACCCATACTGAGCCGAACCAAACTGAAACTGCTCCAGTGTTTCATCAGAAAGGGCTGACTCTTGTTTGCTTAGGGCAGGGGTCAGCAGGCCTCCTCTGAGAGTACAGGTAGTAACCACTTCATCTTCTGAACTGTATGGGGTCTATCACAACACCTTGGATCTGCCGTCTGCAGGAAGGCAGCCTGAACTCGGGAGCAGTGGATGTGCTGTGTTCTAATAAAACTGCCTGTGAAACTAGAATTTCACGTGTCACAAATGTTATTCTTATTTTGATTTTCTTCTTTCAACCAGTGAAAATTCAAATGGGCCCCCAGTGCGCAGGCGGCTGTGCTGTGCTGTGCTGTGGTTGCCATTTGCTTACCTGCCTAGGCTTGTGACCTCCCCAGGCTGCAGCTGCACTTGTTCAGCACTGTCTGTCCCGGAGTGTGACTCACTGCCCTTGGCCCCAAACTGGAATGGCCTGAGCCCTCCACATGACTCTGCTGCAGTGCCAAAGCCAGGCTGGGGCCGCAGCCAGGGGCCTCTTTCCCTGGCTGTACTCCTCTGTCTAGGGCCCTTTAACAGTGGGGCTGGGAAGAGGGGTGTGGTGGGGAGCAGAGGACAGCCCAACAGCCCATTCTGGTTTTCACAGTGATTTTCTCTGGATGCCCCAAGTCAGCACAAAGAAATTTTAGGAGAGAGGAAAAAACAAAAATCCATCAGCCCTGGAGACAGTTTCAAACACCACGAAACAGCCAACTGTATGCAGTCTGTCAGGGTGGGGCTTTGGTTTGGTTTGGGGTCAGACGAAGTGCCTGCCTAGAGATAGCTGTCCTGCTGAGGCAGGAACCTTGTGAGACCACATGACAGAGTGGGGGTGCCCCTCTGAGGCCCATTGGCCTCCCCTGGGAGGAGCCCCTCCACCCACTGCTGCCAGTTTGTTAGCTGTGGGTTTGAGTAAAACTTGAAAGACACACAAATTGTCATTAGTTTTCACATTTGCAACTGACCTCCACGTGCACGTCCAGCTTGGGCACTGGCTAGGATCTGGAACAGCAGTGGGCTCGCTGGGGAGGCAGTTTTCCTGGTTCCCTTTGAAAGTGAGAAGCCGTAGGCTAGTCCTGCAGCCAGTCTGAGGGCAGGGGCGTTCCTGCTTTCCAGAGTGCCGTTAGGCCCCGCCCTCCCTCTGCATCCTCAGAGAGACAGGGCAGGCGACCATACACAGACACTAGGAGCCGCTCGTGCTGGAGAGCCACAAGGGCCACATGCAGTATCCATAGCGAAGGCCTCTGGGCCTGGGTGGGAGCCTGACTGCGCATCCTGACAGTCTCGCTCGGAGGTGGACACTCATTCTGAAGCTGTGGCCACTATCCCATGACACTCAGCTGCTGTCCTCAGGTACCTGAGCCACAGGACCCTCCAGCACGTTCTGTCGTGGGTCTGAAGCAGCACCCACTCCTCAGGGCTCTTGGATTTTACTCACCATCTCTTATCTCCACCTCTGCCTCTTCCTCTCATCCTGGGGATGGAGTCTGAGCTGAGGGACAAGCTGCTCAATTCCCCCAACAATCCCTTCTGCTCCAGCAGGCTGGAACAATAGGTCAGGGGCACACTTCCTAGATGAGTGCAGGGCCAATGTCTGTTGTGTGCCTGCAGAAACCCAGGTGGTCACCGTGTGCATGGACAGCTCTGAGTTGCTGCACTGGAGTCCCTTCCTCTGTACTCTCTGGCTGCCTCACTGCCCAAGGCAGTCATCCTTGCTGGAGGGGAAGCACCCACTGGCTGGGCTTCCACACCATGGGGTGAAGACAAGCAAAGAAAGCACAGCCTCATGAGGTCCCTGGGGTGCAGCAGCTTGGGCCTTGGGCTGCACCTTCCAATGGAAGTGAACGTCATACTTTGGAGGGAAGTTCGGTTCTGCATGTGGGACAAGGGCACTGAGACTCCTGCTGGGGAGGGAAGAGTAGGAAAGAGGATGAATGTCCTCTGACCTCCTCCAGGTCAGAGGACAAGTGCAGGGTTTGTTTCCAATGCCCAGTAAGTGCTGCCTCTGAAAATCAGATGCTCATGTCTGCTTCCATGCACAGAGGGGCCCTGCAGAGAGCTCTGTTCATGCCTCTTCCAGCTGAGGGGATGGAGGCCCCCAGGGTCCACACTTGAGTCTCTGGCAGTGGCGGTCCTCCATCTACACACTAGGTCCCAACTGTTCAGGAAAGCAAGCCTGCAGGGAGGACAGTGTGGCCAGAAGAAAAAGGGTCCCACGCTGTGAGGTGTGCCAGAACAGGCCAGTGCTGACCAGGGTGCACATGACAGAGCCCAAGTGCACAGGTGTTGACCCACCCATTCATGAGCTCTCAGAGTACACTGGTTCCTACCTGGGGCAGGAGCTTCCTGCTGAGCACACAATGCCTTACTTCCCTGGGCTCTTGTTCTATGGGGCACATGGCTCTGAAAAGGTGGGAGCTCTGAGTGGAGGTAGGGGGATCCAGATGGCCTGAGGCACAGGTGTCCTGATCTCTCCAGCACAGACCAAAGTCTGAGAATTACCCAAACCAGCAGCCCCGTCACTCACACTGCTGGAGTGTGCCAGGCATGAAGGAAGTCATCATGTCTTATCCTGTGAGACAGATGTCTGCCTTCCTGGCATCTCAGACTAGCCCGAGGCGACTGAGTGCCCACAGCCTGCTCAACTGTGCCTTGTCACACTGCCCAACACAGGGACATTGCCGTGAGTGGGGTCTCCTCACCCCCCACCCCTCACTCTCTACTGACTTCAGATTCCTCCTTAGTTCCATATAATTCTTCATGATGTGTTCGTCTCAAGAACCTTAACCTTAGTGCATCTGCAGAGACACCTTTTCCAAGTAAGTTCACAATTACAAGTTCCTAGAATTAGGACTCAGACATAGATTTCCGGGCAACACTTCCACCTATGATAGTCTGCCCTCTATCCCTGTCAAATTCACATTCATTCCACATATGAAATATATTTTCTCCATCCCAACATTTCCAGAAGTCTCAATCACTGCACATCAGATCTTTGTCCAGAAACCTCATTTGGTCATAGTGCTAGTCTAACTCTAGTGCAGGTGATGGGATAGCCCCTCCCAGGGCAGCCTACTCTCCACCTCAGGCTGTGGGACCAGAAGACAAATGAGCTGCTCCCACAGGGAAAGGGTGGATGTGTCACTTCAGAGAGAAATGACATGGACATTAGAGAGGTTCCCTAGTTCCTGTTTTGCTCTGGCGTGTGAGGAGCTGGAAACAGGCACTCCATCCTCACAATCATCCAAACCTGAGCAAACTGAAATTCAACAACTCCTCTTTGGCCCTTCAGAGAAATTAGGCCATAGGGCAAACCCCCCAAACTGGGGGGACAGGTGAACCCAGAGAATCACAACTTACCAAAGCAGAAACACATGACCAGAAAGCCCTGAGTGGAGAACCAGTGCTGGGCAGGAAAACCTGAGCTATAACTGACAAATGCTGGAGGCTCAGTGTGGACAAGACAGAGTTCAACACCCCAGGGACCCCACGCTTCCATGAACTTTGCCTCTGGGAACCACACCAGGCCCTCCCAACTGAAGGTGGGAGAAAAATCCCCTCCTGCTTGAGGTGGACTGCTGGGGGAAGTAGCCATTGTGAATACCAGAACATCGGTTGTTCCAGAAGGCCTGCCATCAGGAGAAATCCTTGCCCCAGAGCCTGGCCCACCAGAGGAGGGAAATGCCCACCCACCTCGGTCCCTTTGTCTTCCTGGTCCCAACCAAGGGGGGCTGAGGAGCACATGTGTAGGTCACAGCCCAGGATACAGGCCCACCAATTCTGAGGCCTGTAGTCATTGGATTGTAAAATGCTTCCCTGTCCCCACAGCTCACTGACACATCACTCAAGTTCCTTTTACGCAGTACATGTCTGGCTATCAAAAAATTGCAAGCATACCAAATGACAAAAAATACAGTTTGAAGAGACAGCAAGCATCAAAACCAGACATGCAGGGAAGTTGGAATTGTCAGACCAGAACTTAGAACAACTGTGATTAACATCTGAGGACTCCAATGGGTAAAGTAGATAGCATGCAAACACACATGAGCCATGTAAACACAGATGGAAATTCTTAAGAATCAGAAATAAGTGCTACAGATAAAGACATTGTAACAAACGAAGAGTGCTTTGGATGGGCTCATTCAGTAGGTTGGACACAGCTGAGAGAATAGTCAGTGAGCCAGAAAACATGTCAAGAGAAACTTCCAGAATGGAAAAGCAAAGAAAACTGAGACAAAAAACAAATCACAAACAAACCCTGCACAGAATGTCCAAGGACTGTGGACAGTTACGAAAGATGACACGGATATGTGATGGGAAGACAGGCGGAGAAGCAAGACAGGATCCACCAGAACTATTTGGAGCAATAATGACTGGGAATTTTCCCTAAATTAATGTAAGTCACCAAGCCACAGATCCAGGAAGCTCACAGTACACCAAGCAGAATAAATGCCAAAACAAAAGCAAACAAAAACCACACCTAGGTGCATTGCATTCAAACTTAAGAAAATTAAAGATAAAAAAATCTTGAAAGAAGCCAAAGGGGAAAAAATCACTGTGCCAATAGGCAAGTACAACCCATAAACATTAAAATGATAGATTATGAAAAACTATGCCCACAAGTTTTATAAGCTAGATGAAATAATTTGATTCCTTGAAGTATACAATCTGCCAAACACACATAAGAAGAAATAGACAATCTGAATAGGCCTGTAAATAAGTTGACTCAATAACTTCCCCACACAGAAAGCACCAGGCCTAGGTGGGTTCCCTGGTGAATTTCGCCAACAAGTAAAGACTAATTCATATTAATTCTTTGCAATCTCTTCCAGAAGATAGAAGGAGAGAGACTACTTCCTGACTCATTCTGTGAGGCCGCAAAACCAGACAAAGACATTGCAAGAAAACTACAGATCTATATCATGACCATAAATGCAAAAATCCTCTACGAAATGTTAGTGAATCAGCAATGCGTAAAATAATTACACACAGTGACCAAGTGGGGTTTATTCCAGGTATGCAAGGCTAGTACAGCATTCAAAAATCAATCAATATAACCCATCACATCCACAAACTAAGAAGATGAATCACATGGTCACATCGATCTATGTAGAAAAAACGTTTGACAAAACCCAACACCTGTTCATGATAAAAGCTCCCAGCAAACTAGGAGCAAAAGGAACTTCCTCAACTTCATCAAGGACATCTACAAAAAATGTACATCTACTATCATACTTAACTGTGAGAAAGTGGAAGCTCCCCCACTAAGATCAGGAATGAAGCAGGACATTCCTTCTCACTACCCCTTTTAACATAACACTGAAAGTCCCAGCTAATGCAATAAGATGAGAAAGGGGAAGAAAAAAGTACACTGATTAGAAAGGAAAAATCCAACTGTCTTGCTTGCAGAGGACATTGTCTATGTACAAAACCTGAAAAAAAAAATTCATAAAAACCCACGGAAACTAACAGGTGATGATAGCAAGGTCGCAAGGTGCAATGTTAATGTGCAGAAGTCGGTAGCTTCCCTGTACGATCGATAAAAAGGTGGAATCAGAAATTTAAAACACAGTATCATTTACATTAGCACTCCCCAAGGTGAAATACTTTGGTAGAAATCTAACAAAATATGTACAAGAGCTATCTATACAAGGAAAACTATAAAAGTATGAAGAAAGAAATCAAAAGACTAAACATTCCATGTTCATGCATAGGAAGACTCGGTATTGTCAAGATGCCAGTTCTTCCCAACTTGATCTATAGATTCAATGCAGTCCTCATCAAAAGCCCCATGGGTTTTCCTGTGGGTACCAACAAACTGATGCTAAAGTTTATGTGAAGAGGCAAAAGACCCAGTATAGACAACTCCATGTTGAATGAGAACAGAGCAGTGACCCTCCTGACTTCACAACTCCAGTGCAGGCACAGTATTTGAGGCAAGTGTGGGACAGGTGAGAGAACAGGCAGATCAGTGGAACAGAGCAGAGAGCCCAGAAATAGACCCACATAATATATAATAAATATAGGCAACTGATCTTTGACAAAGGAGCAAAGGAAATGCAATGGAGCCAAGATAGTCTTTTCAGCAAATGGTGCTGGAACAACTGGATATCCCCATGGGTGGGGGTGGGGGGGAAGAACGAAAAAGAAAAGAATTCAGCTAGACACAGACTTCACACCCCTCACAAAAATTAGAAGAGACCATCAGCCTAAATGTGAAACAAAACTGTCCAACTCCTAGAAGACAGCAGAGGGGAAACCCTAGACAGCCTTGCTAAGGTGATGACTTTTTAGATAGAACACTGAAGGCCCAGTTGGACTTGACTAAAATTCAAGTTTTCTGCTTTGATAATGACACTGTCAAGAGAA
Organism: Sturnira hondurensis; assembly: GCF_014824575.4. Lineage (NCBI taxonomy): Eukaryota > Metazoa > Chordata > Mammalia > Chiroptera > Phyllostomidae > Sturnira > Sturnira hondurensis. The sequence goes on from NW_028091639.1 coordinate 82,142, forward strand.
TGAGAAGACAAGCCACAAACTGGGAGAAAATATTTGCAAAAGACCCATCAGATAAAGGACTGTTATCCAAAGGACTGAATGAATAAATAAACTGTGCTACATTCATACAATGGACTGTTACTCATTTCTAAAAAGAAATGAGCTGTTGAGCTATGAAAATAATGTGGAGGAACCTTTAATACATATCACTAAGTGGAAGAAGCCCATCTGGAAAGGCCACATACTGTATTCCAACTAAATGACATTCTGGAAAAGGCAAAACCATAGGACAGTAAAAGAGTGAGTGGTTGCCAAGGGTTGGGGGGGGGGTGAGCGTGGACTGGCGGAGCATAGAGGGTTCTCGAGGCAATGGATCTGCTCTGTGTGATGCAGTGGTGGGCACATCAGTCCACAGCCCTGGGGTGTACAGGATCAAGGCCATACCGTGTGTGAACTGGGGCCTCTGGGCTATGAAGGTGTGTGCATGTGGGCTCATCTGATACAACAAATGCAGCCTTTGCTGTGGGATGGTGATGGTGGGAGGTGCTGTATGTATGTGGGAACAGAGTCTGTGGGAACTCTCTGTCCTTTCCACTCACTGCCGTGAACCTAAAACTGATCTTTTTAAAAAGTGAACTTAGAAAAAAAAGGAAGGAAAGGATGGAGGTAGAGGGAGGAAAGTCTCTGGGCCTGAGCTGGGTGGGTTATATCAGGTGTTGAGGCTGAGAAGAAGCCTGGGGATGCTAGGCCTTGCCCTCTGCACCCACGACTTCATGGTCAGAGTCGCTCTTTTCCTTGGAGGGGCACGTTTGCAGCTCAGTAGTGCAGTCAGCTTACCTCCTGCCTGTAGAGTTTTGGAAGTCTAGCAGCGCTGTTTCACTTTGTCCCTTATGGTCTAAAGCTGGTGTTTTCTCTGCCAATATAACGTGCTCAAACACCTTGTGGGTGGCCTGTTTGTCATGGGCACGCACAGCATCAGAAAAGGGCATCCTCTGCAGAGCTCTCCTGGGCACTCTGTCCATCTGGGGCTCCTGCTGCAATGGCTGAGTGCAGCCTCAGGGGACAGACTTACCCTCCCCAGCTACACTGTCAGCCTTCTCTCCAGGGCAGCCTTTGCCAGACATGAGTCTCCTTACCTGAGCATCTTTTACAATCTGTAGACTGACAAATTTCCCAAATCATTGGGGACTGGTTCGTTTTTGCTTAACAGTCTCTTCCTCAATTTATTTCTTTTCTCTCACATTTTGCTCTACACAAGAAGGAGAAACCAGGCTATACCATCAACATTTTGCTTAGACATCTTGTCAGGTTTGTTGTTTACAAGTTCTGCTTTTCACTTTTCAGTCAAGTTCTCTGCAGTTTTACAACCAGCACCCAACCACCCCTCCCCGCACCGTCTGCTGGCCCCGCTTCAGGGACGAGCTCCTTGCTTCCTCCTGACCGTTGCTGGCAGAAGCTTTAGTGTCCATGCTTCTACTGACAGGCTAGTTGAGGTAGGCTTTTTCTACCCTGTGTCCCAGAAATTTCAAGTTGTTATCTAATATCAAAGCACCCCTACACTTGTAGGTATTTCTTGCATCCCGGTATTTGTGTCCTGCTATAACAAAGGTGCACAATTAGACACCTCGAAACCACAGAAAGTTATTCTGTTACCATCGTGGAGGCTGGCATTCTGAAATCAGAGAATGTACTGGCTGGGTTCATCTGGGGCTCTCCCAAGCTCATCCAGGTTGCTGGCAAAATTCAGTTCCTAGGCAGAGGGCTCAAGAGCCCCATTTCCGCTCTGGCCGTCAGCTGGGCCACATTGAGCTCCTGTGGCTACACATGGTCCTCACCTGGGGCCCCCGCATCACCACACCAGCAGCAGTAGTAAAACTCTTCTCATGCCAGGACTCTTGGACTTCCCTTCTGCGGACAGCTGGAGAAAACCCTGATTTTAAAGGGCCTTGTGCGTCAGGTCAGGCACCCCTGAGAATGGATCTTCAGCTCCTCTGATCCACACCGTGATTCCATTTGCAGAATCCTGCAGCAGCACCTAGTATTTGATTGAATAACTGGGAAAAGCTGTGTGTCCACCAGGCAGGAATGTAAGGGTGTCTTGGGATCTACTGCTTTCTGCCACACCATCCAGGCTTGCCCAAGGCCTGCCCAAGGCTGGCCTTCACTCCTCACTTACAGGGCGGGAAGGCTGAGCCTTGGTGCTGGGTCTCCTCACCATCTTTGGGACCTCAGAAAGTTACTTCCTGCCTCTGAACATCCCTTTCTGCATATGTAACATGGGGACCCTGAAGGCTCTCTGTCACAACCAGACAGAGCCCCAACCCAGGCTGTTCCCGCCTCTCCATTTGTCATCTGCTTCCTAGGTGGTTTCAGGAACCAGGAGACAGCGAAGCCACTCTCCGGTTCTGGGAGCCCCTTAGTTCCCAGGCCTGGGAGAGCTCCTGTGTTTGAGCAGCAGAGGGAGAAGCAGAAGCCCACCATAAAGGTGCAGCCCCCACTTTCCACCCAGCCGGGAGGTATCTGGGTGCTTGTCGCCTCAGCAGGAACCTCTTGTTACAGTTTTTGGCTAGCTAATTGCAGGGTGACAGCCAGGCCAGACTCTGCTTTGGACTAGGGAGGAGTGGCTGAGGACGTTCAGTGCACGTGGCTGGGGGTTGCCAGCACCAGCCGCAGAAACATCCTTTCTGGTTCTACACTCTCTGCATGTTTCTCACTCTGGTTTCTAGCATAGTGCACAGTGTTTACAGCAGTGGATTTAGGACACACAGGAGGTCATGTGGGCCCCGGACACCACCCAGCTGCCTGCTTCTGATGACCAGGGGAGGGAGTCAGGGTCCAAGAGGGCGCACCCCAGTGTGCCGCCATTCCAGGTACAGCAGTGCAAAGGCATGATATGGTGGGAAAGATGGCGGCCTGGGGGCCTGGACTCAGCCGAGCTTGCTCTGCTCCTCGCAGGGTCCCTCAGTGCTCTGCACATCACAGATGTGTGCACAAAGCAGGCCTCCTGGCCTGGGTCCCGATAGGGAGCTGGCCTCCCTGGTTGGGAGGCAAATTGGGAGCCCCTGGCCTCTGGGGTCTGGATCTTGCCTGTTTGGAAGTAGGTGCCCCACGTCTAGTTCCTTCCCACAGCATTTCGGTGTCACACATGTTGAGCATTTCTGGCAGTCATCCAGCACAGGTAGTGAGCTCCTTGTCACTGGAGCTCTTCCAGAAATCAGGGTGCTCCCAAATAGTGGCTTCAGAGAGATTGTTACCAAATAGGGGTCCAAGGGGGGCAATATTTGGCCCACCCAGGGATGCCAAAAAATACTGTTACAGAACAGATACACCAGGGCCTGGACTCCAGAGGATGGTATACTAGTACCATCTTGACCCCCTGCTGGGCCCGATCCTCCATCACCAATTGGAAAGACATCTCTCAATGCCAGAGATTTGTGAAAAGGAAAGGAACTGTTTATTTAATGCTATACAGACCTAACATCTTTATTTAAATATCAAAGTCCTTTAGGATATCTACCTATGCACACAGCACTCCCTTCTCCCCCTGGCCTAACTCCAGGTACTGTAAACCAGGAAAAGAGCACACGTCCATTTTTCTAGGCTGCTGGTACTGTCAGCTGCCATCCAGGCAGGATCTCCAATTAATCCAAAGTCATGTGACACCTTCTCACGGTCCACTGGCAAGAGTTCACTGTACCCATTTTTCCAGGCAAAGTCTCTCCTGCTTTCCAGGCCATGCGGCCAAAGGGAGCACCCCAAAGCCATGTGGGCCTCTACTACCAAAGCTGCAGGGGTCTGCACTCCACCAGAAGTGTGTGGCTTTGTTCTTCACCAGGCTGCAGGGGTCCCCACTCTGGCAAAGCCGCATGGCTCCCCCTGCCACCTGGGCAAGAGGGGGTCCTCACTCTGCCCCAAACCGCATGGCTCCCCTCCAATGGCTGCCAGGTCTGGGTTTAAATCCCCGCGCCAATCTTCCTCTGTACCCTCATTTCCAACTCCTCCTACAGTTACGCCTGCCAGCATTCCTGTATTATTCCAAGTTTACCGGGCTGCCATTGTTAGTCTGGGCAGGTATGGCCCCGTGTCCTGGAGCCAATCTTCTCCAAGCTCCCACGCAGGTGCTGTAACTCGGGGAATCTGCCCCCCAGTTACATCTTGGGGAGAAGTGACTTCATCCCCCTGCCTCCAAGCCTGGCCACAGCCATTTAACTTACCCAAGTGACCCGCCAAAGGCTATAGATATGTTAAATGACCATGCCATGGACTAGCTGCAAGGCTGTGGCTGTACAAAACAGCCCTGCATGTTCCTGCTCCATGTGTCCCTTCCCCCAATTCACACCAGTGGGGGAAGGGGTGAGAACATCTTATATGTCTCTCCAATATTCCTATACACCTTGAGTTCTGGACACCATTCCAAATCTTTCTGGGGGGCCCCTCCCTTGGCTGCACCCTGTATCAAGATGGCCTCATGTTTGCAGAGAGATGGACAAGGGGACCTCACCTCTTAGGTCCTCAAAAAGCTATGGCCTGTCTTCCTCACTGCTTGTTATAAGCGGGCCCCTGACTTAAAGTGCTCACCTTTGGGCCAGAGGCAAGTCTGGCCCTCCAGGCTGGCCCTGAGGTCTCGATTTGTTCAACAAACATCCCTCAGCAGGTGGTTGCCACCAGCTGGTCCAGAAGTGACACTGGAGGGCCAGTTAGGGACTGGGTGTGTTTGTGAGCGCTACCTGTGACTGGGCTCCTCTGCCCTTCGCCCTGGGCCCTTGGGACTGGAGTGGGAGTCCTTTGTACTTATAAGGTACAATTTAGGCATATAGCCAGCACCTAACCCCGTTAGGGCTATGGCCCCCGAGGCCCAGCTGGGCAGATGAGGGGAGGGCTCTTGAGGGCGTGCCTCTCCTAGACGTAACTCTATTGCCTTAAACCTTGAAGTCCCAGCTTGGGTGTGTCTCTTGGGGTGGGAGGTGGGGCAAAGAGGCAGAAAGCAGAAGGTCTGGAGTAGGATCCTCGGGAGAGAAGGGTGGATGTTCCTAAGGTTCCTTCCCATAGTCAGCCACCCTGTGGCAGACTCCACACCTGGCCCAACTTTGACCAGTCTCTTATTTTAGAAAGTGAGCCTGGCACTTTGCATTTGTGTGGCCAAAGGCACAGAATGCCTGACGTGACTAAATAGCAGACTCTCATCAAAAGCAGATGTTTATCTCCAGATGCCATCCCAGCGAGTGCGTGGCCTGGAAAAACAAATAAATTACTCTGCAATTGCAGAAGAAAGCATTTCTTTCAGGATTGGCTTTCTGTGATTTTCAAAGGAGGAGGTTCCAAAACAAAAATCTGCTTAGATTGGAAATGATACCTCTTTCGAGCTTAATTCTTTCCTTATGTTCAGAGTATGATAGAAATGAGGTACAGATTGAGGCCCTGCTACCCACATGGTGCTAAAAGAGTCAAGGTAAACTCTGTGTAGGGGGAAGTATTCCACTCACTCATTTGCTGAGCATACTGGCCTGCAGGGAGGGCACGCTGGACTGGCCCTCCTGGCCAGCTTCCCCGGGGGTGAGAGTCTGCCGATGGCCACGGTGGCACAGGGGGACAGAGTGGCATGGACAGGGGCTTTGGACCTGGGTGAAGGAAGGACGTCCATGCAGAGGGGTTAGGAGACAGGGTGGTGGGGAGCAGTGTGAGGCTGGTGCAAAGCTCGATAGTATCTCACTGCAGCTGGAACCCAGAGTGTGGAAGGTGGGAGGGGCTGGATGCTGAGCCATCTTTCTTTATGAGGTAGGTCTTTAGTAAGTATCTGGGTGGGGGGAGCAAAGGACCCACACTTTCCAGGTGCCAGGCCTCAGCAGGGGCACAGGGTGGAGCCTCAACAGATCATCTGGAAACTAACTTCACTGACACAGTGGTACCTGCCCATACTGTGGGGCCCTACAGACAAACACATATGCCATGGCCTGGGAAGGCATCAGATTAGAGGCTCCCGGCCCCTGGCTGAGCACTCTACTGACCACGTCTATGGACTCCTTGACCCCTCAACCCCTAACCTCTGTCTTCTCAGGACTCGGCCTTCAGGACTTAGTCAGGAGACTAATCAGGAGCCCTGCCTAGGGCTGGCTTTTTTCCCTCCCAACGCCAGAGCTATGCTTAGTTAGGGGACACATGCCTAGCACCATTCACAGGTGCAGTGGGGACAGCTGTGTGATGTGAAAGAGGAAGGGTTGGCCTGTGTCCAGGGTGAAGGGACCAGTGGGGGAGAGTGTTCTACCCTGTAACTCACCAGGCTCCCTGGGGGCTGTTGTCAGTGATCCCCGTGCTGGGTACAGACACATCTCAGGACAAGTGCTGTGTGTATGCATGGACTGTGTGTGCATGGTATGTGCTTGCATTGTGAGTGTGTATATGATATGAGTGGGTATATGGTATGAGTGGGTGATAGAGGGTTACGACTGTATGTATATGTGAGTGCATGGTGTGGGCATGCATGATATGTATATCTGGTGTGTGCATGTGTACATGGTGTGTGTATTTGCAGTGTCAGGTATGTGTTAAAGGGTGTGTGGGTGTATGCACATGAGTGTGGGCATGTGTGTGGGTTTGGGTGTGTATGTCTGCGCATGGGTGTGTGAAAAGTTAGGGTGTGTGGATGTGTACTTGTGTTTGTGAGAGGAGGGCATGTGGTGGGTATCTAGGTGGGTGGATGTGCCCGGTGAGGGTGTGCTCTGCCAAGTCTCACCTCCTGGTGGCAGAGGCGGAGGCGGGCATGTCTGGCAACCTCTCCCCAGGAAGCTGAGCCCCTGGGTAGGGACGGCTCACCGCCCACGGGACATTAGTTGTAACACGTGGACCAGGAAATACGAGTCTTCTTAGAGGGGCAGTCAGGGGTCTGGGGACCTTGTGTCCCAGCCATTTAGCGCGCAGCTCTCACAGCACACTGGCCTCTCCTGTGGGAAAGGGTGAGGGCAGAAGCTCCGTGGTCTGCGGGGCGGGGAGGGAAAGGCTCTTGAGCAGGGCCAAACCCCTGTGCCTCCAGCCCCCTCCTCACCCTCTGCGGATGCAGCACTTTGCGCAATCTTGGGCTCCGTGTCCCCTTCCATTTCTCCCCTAGTCTTTCGTGAGCGTCACCGAGTACCTGGCCCTTCCTACCCGAAGGAGCTTCCCCAAGGACACGGGACTCGGAAGGTGCTTCGCGATCTTGGACCTGAGGAAACCCAGGCACTGCAGGTCCACATGGTCCCACCAGAGGGTCGGTGCTTCCCCAGCAGCTCCAGCCTTCCCCTTGTTCCCACGTAAGGGCAAAGGCAGGCGGGCTAGCGTGTCCTCGGGAGGGGGTGCCGGGACTGCCCGCGCTCCCGTGGCTCCACCCCAGCTGCTTCCTCCTCTGGGAGTGCTTGCCTTGAGGGGCCCTCTCCTGCAAGGAACGCCCAGGGAAACTCGGAGTGAGCCCTGGATGGGTGGAGAGGGCCAGGGTGCCGGTCGGACGGGACTCAGCCCCTTCCTGTACCCTCCAAAGAACTTTATCTCCAAGGGCAGGAGCTGCGGACTCATGGTCCCCATCCAGCTACCCCAGCGCCCTTCCCACCCCCGGACTTTCTCTCAGCTAACCTACAGGCTTCAGGTGGGCACAGCCGGGGATCCCCCAGACAACCGCAGGGCCGCTCCCAGAGCGCTGAGGACCCTTCCCACTGCAGGGCGCCCAGGGCTGTCCTCCGAACAGGGTCTGGGGCCCGCTTTCTACCTGGGACAGCGTTCCCTTGCCTGCCCACCCTCTCCGTGAGTGGCAGCCTGCCCAGAGCTGAGGCAGCGGCTGCTAGGGGGCTTTAGGAGGAGGAGCAACCCCTTGTTTCAACACCATCCCTTCTCGCTTGCAGCCGCTGGGAGGGAGGCTGAGACCCAGGCCCTACTGCACCCCCTGGAGGTGAGAGCAGGAAATGGGCGCTCCAAGCTGCCACTCCGAGCCAGCCCTCTGGGCAAGCAGGGTCCACCTGCTCGGAACGGCAGGCATTCTCCCCATCTCCAGTCCTGTGTTTCCAGATCTCCACCGAAAGAGGCAGAACAAGTTGAGAGCATTTTCAAAAATCTAAATTAAAAAGTATGAAAAAAGTCACAGATACTGAAACTTGAATAATGAGGATCTACTGTAATTAATGCATATACCATCAACTAATTAATGGTTTGTGCTCACTTCCTCTCAAAAAGGATCGTGCTGGCTTAAATTAAAATCTCTATGGGATACTTACAACTGGAATAAAGCTTGGGGAGCTCTCACCGTGTTGAAGAGGAGACACCAGGAAAGTGGGCAGAGACACCATGGGAGACTCTTGCCAGGGTCCCAGGGACCTAGGCCACAGGGGCTGTGGTGTACCCAGAGGGATGTGGGCAAGCTGCAGGCTCCCAGAGAGGTGGGCTCTTTCCAGAAACCTCATGCTCCTGAGCTGCCAGGGGCTGATCTTTGAGGAGGAGGCAGGGCAGGTGCACCCGGGCTGCTGTCCTGGAAGCAGCCTGTTGCTTCTGTGACCCGCAAGCCCTGGAACTAAATACCTGCAGAGATTAGGGAGGGCTCCAGGGCCTTGCATGTGTTGGGTGCTCCTTGCTGACTTTTGTTTTTTTTTTATAGGCAAACATGCTAATAGCTGTGTTAAGCCGTGGGACACACATTTGCCTCCTCTCTTCCTTCTGAGCTTCTGGGTCATCTTAATTAAAATGTGTCAATATTGCAAGGCAAGTCTAAAAATCACACAGTTGGATGTACTGTGTGACCAAGGAAATGCACTGCTGCTAAGATCAGTGGTAATGGGACCTCCTCCTGCCCCCTCCGTGAGTGGTGCAGTGTAAACACACAGGCTGACTGTGCCCACGGATAAATCTGAAATCCAGTTCAGAATCCAGATCCCCTCCTTGGGGTTGCTCTTCACCTGCGGTTTTCATCCTACTGAAGGGTTGACAACTGAACACCGATTTCTGTGAAGAATAGCTGGCCCTGAAGAACCAGACCCATCTTCAGCAGTGACTGTGCAGACACGTCCTCGCAGGGCCAGAGGGTGGGGGCTCTGTGCCTCCCTCCAGAGCTGGTGTCAAGAGATGTGCCCACAACTGGGTTAGGAGATAGTCTTTGAGAGAGGAAAGAGGGGAGAAGTGAATGCTGGAAAGTAGTTTTCTTCTCTAGTTAGTTTTAATCTACAGAAGAAAAGGCCCTTCATTTTCAGGAAAACTGCGACTTGCAGACAGGCATGGTGAGTGTGCACCTGGATGCCCACACTCAGAGCTGTCAGAGTTTCTGGCCACATGTGCCCTGGGAGCAATGCACACCCGGACTGCTGGTCAGTTTCATGCCTTTTGTGACGGAAGGTTCATTTGTAATGTGCAGTGTTTCTGTCTGTGCAGTGTTTGCCACACAACTTCTTTCCTGTGGCACTGGACTTAAGAGGAAGAGGCCATGTCTTGGTCATCTGTAGCAGCCGCTCTGTGAAAACGTACCTTCCATCCCAGGGCTCCTGGGCACAGGACAGTCACCTGGGACTTCTCTATCCCCTGCCAACCCAGATGTAATTATGAAGTTATTCATCTGTGTGTTACATGTGCACAGAGGCATGCATATATTGGGGCCCACACATGTAGACAGACACAGCACACCTGGAGATACAGACGTGAGGACCACCGCAGACCATGTAGAAACAGGCAGATGGGCAGACACACAAAAACTTGAAGGCACATGGAAACTCACAGACCCACACAGAAGGAAACACAAAGATGCACAGAGAAATGCAGACCCACCTGGAAACATGCAGACATGTAAAAACATGCATATACATGCAGACACATGGAAGTGTGCAGGCATGTGCAGGCTGGCACACACACAGCATACACTCAATACACCTTGTTCCCAAAGATATTAGGGTACCTTAGAAAGGGCACATAAAATTTCTTTGAAAATAGGTTAGTCACAAGAAAGAAAATAGGAGAAAGGCAGTGACATCAGATGGAGCTGGGAGTAAAAGCAAATGGAAAACACAGTGATGACAATGGTGACATCCAGTGCTCCCGTGTCAGTTCCTGTGTCACAGGTGAGGCGCAGGCTCCTGTTCTGCATCTTTTGATGGTGTCACCATGTGAGGCACAGAACCTTCCAGCAGGAACTGCTCTGAGCCACATTGGTGATCAGCACTGGGCATGCCTGGCACACTTTGGTGCCGTTGGTGACAGAACAGGCTTCCTCCTGAGGCCACCACACTGTGCTCCGCTCCCATAGCTGTGTCTGTGTCTTTCACACTCCAGACAAATGCCACAGCTTTGGCATTGACAAGGGCCATTGCTGAGTCATTGGAGGTTGTCTTCATGGGGCAAGTGTGGTCTGGGGATCAGAGAGGGTACATTGAAGATGGACTCATGTTTGGACCCTCCCTGTGTCACCATCTCTGCCCTTTGTCAGGAGAGAGGAAGGATGGGTGGCCAAGACATGGTTCCGGGTATGCAGCCATATGACCACAGGCATTTTCCTCCCTCTCCAGGCCCTTCCCAGCTTAGTCACCTGATTGAGATGAAGCAGCCTGAGCCAGAGGGAGCAGCCTGGTGGAGGTGGAACAGCCTAAATAAAAGAGAGCAACCTGGGTGAGAGGGAGCAGCCCCAAATGTTTGTGGAGCACTGATGAAACTGGAACTGATGGAGCTCGCTGAGTAGAGGTGGCAGGGGAGGCCAGGCCTGGAGAAGGAGAGAAATGTCTGTGGCCATATGGCTACACATCTCTTGGCCACCTACCCTTCCTCTGTCCCAACAAAGGGTAGGAAGCCACCGTGATCCCTGTTTCTCTTGGTGAAATGTACGCTTGGGACCCCAGACACTGAGGGGTGCTGTGGGCCCCATGGGGTGGGGTGGCAGGGGTGGACTGTCAGGCCTGGGCTACAGGCAAGAGGAGGAAAGGGGCAGCTCCCGGCCTGCTCTGACCCGTTGATGGGTCCAGAAATGTCATTTAGAAAATTTTTATGGTCTCACCAGAACTACACTGACCTGCTTCGAGGAGCAGTGCAGCTGCCCTCCCACCCCCCCAACTCCCCCTTCTGTGGGGTGGGATCTGGGAACCCTTGGAGGTCCCTCACAGGCAGGCCAAGGGCAGCGGCCATCACTGTCTTGTGTTGCCCAGTGTCCTGAGCCCCAGGGATGTGATCTATCCAGGACCACCATTTGCTGTGGGTTTTTCCCTGCTGTTGAGGCAACTCCTGAGCTGTCTTGGCGTGACATGCCCCATCACCCTCTTTTTTTTTCCAAGTCACTTAACTTGTTTTAAGTTGGTCTTAATAATTTATATTTAAAGTGTATTTTATTGATTATGCTATTACAGTTTTCCCCCTTTATCCCCCTCATCCTGCATTCACCCCTTAGTATATATCCATGGGTTGTACATATAAGTTCTTTGAGTTCTCTGTTTCCTATATCATCTTTGATCTCTCCCCATCTATTTAATGCCTACCAATTATGCTTCTTCCTCCTTGTACTTTTCCCCCATTCCTCCCCCCCTTCCACTGAAAACCCTCCATGTGATGTCAAGTTCTCTGATTTGGGGAGACTTCCAGCCAAGATGGAGGTGTAGGTGGAAACACTGTGCCTCCTCGCACAACCAAGTTTAAAGACAACAAAGTTTTAGTAACAAAAACACAACCAAAATACAGAAAATTGAACTGTACGGAAGTCCAAAAACAACAAACCATTCATCCAGACTAGTAAGAGGGGCGGAGTCAGTGGCTGGCTGAGTGGGTCGGGCAGGAAAAAGAGGCCTGACCGACCCAGGAGTGCAGGCGGCCATTGGCAGATCCCAGGTGTGGGGTGGCAACGGGCAGACCCAGTGAGAGCGCAAGGCGGTTGGCTGACCATGGTCACACATCCACACGCAGATAAACCAGGCAAAGGAGTGAGCAGTGAGATAGACCACACAGGCTAGGGCCCCAGCGATGGGAATTAAAGCCTAAAAGCACCAATTGGAAAAACTTTCAGGGTCAAGGTGCCAGAAGAAGCTCCCAGGCTCACAGAGAGTTAGTTGGAGAGACCCACAGGGTCCTGGAGGCTGCACAGGCCCACACACCCAGGGGCCGGCACCAGGGGGGTCCACAAGCTTCTGCTTGTGGGAAGCAGCAGAGGGGACTGAAATCCAAGAGCAGAACAACCACCATTGCTCTTCTCTGACCCCGCCCCCACATACAGCATCATAACCCAGCCATTGGGTTGCCCCACCCTGGTGAACACCTAAGGCTCCGCCCCTCATACATAACAGGCACTCAAAGCCCCAGAGCCAATACTTCTAAGCAACCAAAAGATAGCCAACCTATCAGATGCACAGTTAAAAGCACTGGTGATCAGGATGCTCACAGAACTGGTTGATTTTAGTCACAAATTAGAGGAACATATGAAGGCTAAACTAATTGAAATGAAGGGAGATGTCCAGGAAACCAATAGTGATGGAAAGGAAACTGGGACTCAAATCAAGGGAGTGGACCAGAAGGAAGAAAAAAATGACCAAACAGAAAAGAATGAAGAAACAAGAATTCAAAAAAAAATGAGGAGAGTCTTAGAAACCTCCAGGACACTTTAAACGTTCCAACATCTGAATTATAGGGGTACCAGAAGGAGAAGGGGGAGAGGAAGAGCAACAAGTGGAAAACTTATTTGAACAAATAATAAAGGAGAACTCCCCCAATCTGGCAAAGGCAATAGACTTCCAGGAAGTCCAGGAAGCTCAGAGAGTCCCCAAGAAGTTGGACCCAAGAAGGAACACACCAAGGCACATCATAATTACATTTGCCAAGATTCAAATGAAGGAGAGAATCCTAGAAGCAGCAAGAGATAAGGGGACAGTCACCTACAAAGGAGTTCCTGTCAGCTGGGAACTGTCCGCTGAAATCAGACTGTGAGCTGATTTCTCAAAAGAAACCTTACAGGCAAGGAGGGGCTGGAAAGAAGTATTCCACGGCATGAAAGGCAAGGACCTACAGCCAAGATTACTCTATCCAGAAAAGCTTTCATTTAGAAAGGAAGGGCAGATAAAGTGCTTCTCAGATAAGATCAAATTCAAGGAGTTCATCGTCACCAAGCCCTTATTATATGAAATGTTAAAGGGACTTATCTAAGAAAAAGAAGATAAAAAATATGAACAGTGAAAGGACAGCAAACTCACAGTTGTTAACAACCACACCTAAAACAAAAGCAAACTAAGAGGACAGCTAGATCAGGAGTGAAACCATAGAAATGAAGATCACATGGAGGGTTAGCAACAGGGGAGTGGGAGGGGGAGAACGGGGGAGAAGGTACAGAGAATAAGTAACACAGACGGTATGTAGAAAATAGATGGGGAGGGCAAGAATAGCAGGGGAAATATCTAAATCTAAAGAACTTGTGACACATGGACATAAACTAAGGGGGAAATGGTGGGGGAGGGAGTGTGCAGCAGGGAGGGGAATGAGGGGGAAATGGGACAACTGTAATGGCATAATCAGTAAAATATATTTTTAAAAGTTCTCTGATTCTGTTCCTGTTCTAGTTTTTGTTTTCATTGTTTTTTTTTCTTTCATTTTTTTAGGTTCATTTGTTGGTAGTTGTTAAGTTTGTTGTCGTTTAAATGTTCGTATTTTTTATCTTCTTTTTCTTAGATAAGTCCCTTTAACATTTCATATAGTAAGGGCTTGGTGATGATGAACTCCTTTAACTTGACCTTATCTGGGAAGCACTTTATCTGCCCTTCCATTCTAAATGATAGCTTTGCTGGATAGAGTCATCTTGGATGTAGGTCCTTGCTTTTCATGACTACAAATACTTCTTTTCAGCCCCTTCTTGCCTGCAAGGTTTCTTTTGAGAAATTAGCTGATAGTCTTATGGGAACATCTTTGTAGGTAACTGTCTCCTTTTCTCTGGCTTCTTTTAAGATTTTCTCCTTATCTTTAATCTTGGGTAACTTAATGATGATGTGCCTTGGTGTGTTCCTCTTTGGGTCCAAATTCTTTGGGACTCTCTGGGCTTCCTGGACTTCCTGAAAGTCTATTTCCTTCACCAGATGGGGGAAGTTTTCCTTCATTAATTGTTCAAATAAGTTTTCCATTTCTTGGTGTTGTTTTTCTCCTTCTGGCACCCTATAATTTGGATATTGGAACATTTCAGGTTGTCCCAGAAGTTTGTAAGAGTCTCTTCTCTTTTTTGAAATCTAGTTTCGCCATTATGTTCCGGTTGGATGTTTATTTCTTACTTTTATTCCAAATTATTGATTTGAGTCCTGGTTTTCTTCCTGTCACTGTTGGTTCCTGGAATATTTTGCTTTATTTCATTTTGGGTATCTTTCATTTTTTCGACCAAGCTCAATCAGTTCTGTGAGCATTTTGATTACCAGGGCTTTAAATTCTCCGTCAGATAGGTTGGCTATATTCTCTTCTCTTAGCTCTCTTTCTGAGGTTTTGCTCTGTTCTTTCATTTGGGCCCTATTTCTTTGCTTGGGGCCCCGGTTAAGTTGTAAGGCAGCAGGGCCTTAGGTATTCACCCGAGCAGGGTAACCCTCCTCGCTGTGTTATGGAGCTGCCTGTGGGGGAGGGGCCAGAGAGGGAACAGTGCATCTCACCTGCTCATCTCTAGAGCACTTTTCGAGGGACTCAGGTGAGACTGGGAGTTTCTCCCACCACGCAACCACCATAGTTCACAGCCACCTCTGAATCTCAGTTTCCCCTTTAGTCAGCCCCTCCGGTGCAGCCTGCTGCCACAAAACAGCCAGCCCCATCCCTAGGGTCCACCACCTCACCTTGGTTTCTCCATCCACTGTCTTACCGGTCTGGTTGTTCTGTTTGACTGTTTCTTTAATTCCATGGTTGCCAGAGTTCCATGCAGTTTGATTTTCTGGCACTTCTGGTTGTTTATTGATTTTAGCTTGGATGTTATCCTCCTTTTGGTTGTTCGAGGAAACGAAGGGTTTCTACCTATGCCTCCATCTTGGCTGGAACTCCCCCATTACCCTCTTAACCAGCTCCCTTGCTCTGGGAGCAGCTCCCACCCCCACCGAGACTGGCTGAGTCTCCTGGACTGAAGGAGTACATGCTACATTAGTGATGAGGTGCTTTCTCTGTGCAAGGAGAAAAGAGGCTCGAACTAGCTTGGGGCAGCCAAGGGCTGGGATCTCCCAGTGCCCCCAGCATCTGGCTTCTCTGGTCAGGTGGGAGTGCAGCCCCTGCTTACATACCACATTCTGCTCAGACCCTGCCTGCCCTCACTGACTCCTCACCCCGAGGACCATAAACTCATCCATCCCCCCTGCCTCCCCAGCGACTCCAGGCAGTGGCCCCTGCTACTGTTCTCTCCTGCTGTCCACACTGGGCCCAGACCCCAGCCAGCCTGCATAGCTCTTTCTTTCAGAGCTCCTCCACAGTGCCTCCCAACCACCTGGCCCCTGGGCCCCACCCTTCAGAAAGGCCGGAAGGAGACAGGCTCAGGCCTAGGTTCTCACCCCATGTTGCAGCCTCTGGCTCTGTGCTGTTGCTTTGAAGTTCCCCAAAGTCCTGAATGGTGGGGTTCTCAAAGTAGATGATTTCAACCCCCCAGGCAAGCATCAAGCATAGGAGGGGCCAGGATCTTCATGAGATGAGCCTGTCTCAGCTCCCTAGGAGTGAGCTTCAAGGCTGGACTCCTCCTGCTCTTCTTCCAACGCAGTCACCAGCTCAGGGAGGGCAGCAGCCCTCTAGGAGCCTGTGGGTGGCTGTGGGTGTGCATGGACCAGTGTGTCTGTGTGTGCATGCACCTGTGTGTGTGTGCATGGACCCACATGTGTAATTCAGTCTGCATCTGAGTGTATTCATCCCACTTGCGAAGCTCGTTGGAGATCAGGATGCATCATCCCCCAGTGTGGGACTTGCCATATTGGACCCTGCTCCCTGGTTCTGGGACCTGCAGCCTTTCCTAGGACCTGCCAGGATGCCTGAGATGCACCCCCCCCCCCGCAATGCATATGTTGGCCACTAATTTAGTGGCCAACAGAAATTTGTGGCAACTAATTTCTGTGGCCAACACACAGAAAGTTGCTAAATTGATTAGTAATTTCCAAAGCAAACTTAGACAACTCCTTTAGAATATTTTTCCGGTTAAAAAAAACCCTGCACTCTCATACTGGGATTCAATGGGAGGGATCTACGTGGTAGGAGGGCTTCCCTTTGTGCCCCAAGGTGTGTCTGCAAGCCAGTGGTGCTTTGGGAGTGCCTCCCCTGCAAAGCCACTGACAGAGGAGCCACAGCTGGTGCACCCAGCACATCACAGGGGTCTCTGGCCACTGAAGGAGGGGGAGAGGGTTGTCCACCCCCAGGCCCTGGAAGATACTCTCCAGCTCCTCAGACCACTCCCACAGGATCTGTGGGCCTCTGACCCCTCTCTACCTCATCTGGGCTGTGAGGCACACACAGGTTTCTGGACCCCCAAACAGGCTGATGTCAAAACCCTGGGGAGCCTCATCACCCTGAAGCCTATGAACACCTTTCTCCACCTGTACCTGGCTACTAAGCCCCCTCCTTGAAAAGGGACAGAAGTGGTCCTTTCATGTCCTGGAGGCAGGACATGGCAGACAGGGGACTCTCCTGTGGCAGGGTCTCAAAAGTGAGGGTTGCTTGGGGGTGCTGGCTGGTGTGGCCACCTCTGAGGCTCCCCTGAGGGGCTCCTGGACCCCTGAGATGGGTGTCACTTGGAGTGCCAGGCTGGCTGGCCTGCTCAGGGCAGGCAGTGGCACTGAGTCCCCCACCCAGCCCACAGGGCCTGTCAGGGCCTCAGCTCCACTGTAAGGCCCAGAGGAATACAGCAACCCAGCCAGCTGCCCTGGGTTGGGTAGATATGGCCTGGCCCTGCTTGACTCTCCACCAGCCTCTCACCTGTCTCCAGGGTCAGGGTAGGGGTCTGGGATGCATAGGTGTAGGTGAGGCTCAGGTCTTTCCTGGCCTCCCCAGTCTGCACTGTTCCTAAGAAGACATACCCCATGATGTCCCCTCACCCCTCCAGGACAGTGAAATTCACCTAACAGGAAATGAACCATTTTTAAGTGACTGGTTGAGTGGTATTTGGTGCATTCACGGTGTTGTGAAATTACCACCTCTATCTAGTTCCAGAACATTTTCATGAAACCCAGTTAAGCTCCATCTCTAATCAACAGTTCCTGCCCACTGCCCTCCCTGGGCCCCTTGCAGCCACCAAGCTGCCCTCTGTCTCTGGATTTGTTTGCTCTGAACATTTCATGTAAGTGGGATCATACAAAGTGTGGCCTTTTGTATATGGCTCCTATCACAGCACCATGTTTTTGAGGTTCATCCATGCTGTCGCCAGTGTAGACCCATCTGAAGGTCACTGCCTTGCTTTGACATCCCACAGGCTTGAGGCACAAGACGTGAGGCAGTTCCTTGGGCATGGCAGCTCCGGCTCCATGCTAAAGTGGTGCCATTTGCTCTTTTTCTTTGACATGAGTTTTATGTGTTCACCATTGTGGAACATGGGGCTGTTTTCATCTTTGGGGGACTGAACATGCTGCCGTAACGATGGGTGTGTTTGTTTGCTTGGGCCCCCAAGTCAATCCCAGAAACTTTCCCAGGAGTGAGATTTCTGGATCACATGGTAAATCTATTTTACTTTCCAAAAAGAACCATTGTATTTTCATATTATTTTTTAAATTTAATCTTCATTGTATTTTTTCCATCATCATTGTGTTTTCCACAGTGAATGCACCTTTGTTTGTCGCACCAACATGGTACCGAGTTCCAGTCTCTGCACACCCTTGCACACAGCTGCTATTCCTTTAGTTCTGTCTTGTTTTCAGTGCCACCCCCTCACAGGTGAGAAGTGACTTGGTGGGCCTGGTGACTGACCGTGATGGGGGCCTTTCCATGGGGGAGCTGGCTGCTGGGTGACTGCTCGAAATGTCTGTTGGAGTCCTCTGACCATTTTAACTGAATTGTGTCCTTTTGTTGTTGAGTTGTAAGAATTCTTTATATATTCTGCATACTTTATAGACTCTTTTCCGATGTAGAATTGTAAATATTTTCTTTCATTTTGCATGCTGTCTTTTCACTCACTTAATCATGTCCTCTGATTCACAGACATGTTTAATTTTAATGAGGGTCGGCTAACCTATTTTTGTTTCATTGCTTGTGCTTTTGGTGCCATATCGAAGAATTCATTGCCAAATCCCAGGTCATGGAGGTGTTTCAGGAGGGTGCCTGTGATTTCTTCTAAGTATTTTACAGTTTCAAGCCCCAGGTCCACTTGGGCTGGTTCGGGGGGTGATATGCAGTCAGGGCCCAACTGCGTCCTCTGCATGGGGCCACCCAGCTGTCCCACACCATTTGTTGAGGAGGCTATTTTTCCCCCTGAGTAGACTTGGCAATCCTGTGAACTCCACTGGCCTTGGTTGCCTAGTGTGTGTTGGGACCCCCAGCTCCATCCTGCTGCTCCCATTTCTGTCCCTGTGCCAGGACCTGCCCCTGCAGCTGAGCCACCACTGTTCCCTCAGTCCCGCCAGGACTCTGATTTCCCAGGTATTTGATTCCCAGGTCGATGCCCAGCTTCATCTCTGATTCACTCTCCCTGCCGGGGCCTAAGTCTCCCCACTGGCAGGATGGGAGTGACACATAGGTCTCTCTTAGGCCACTCTGGTAGCAGTCTGCGTATGCCGGTACTGGCCTTTCTTCACCAGTGTTACCTATGTCCATCCTGAAAGGGACCCCACTCATGGGGAGGGCACTGCTCCGTCTCATCTTTGTGCCTCCCTGTGAAACCCAGGTGAGCCTTTTCTGCAGAGGGCTGGGCATGGGGACCCCATACTCACAACCCAGAGCGTTGGTCCAGCCCCACTCATCTAGGATGGTCCTGGCAGGGAGTGCGTCCTATCAAAGCCCGGGACTGTTAGGCAGCCCCTGCTCCTGCACTTGCACCTGGTGCCGAGCCCAGGCATGCAGGCATGAAGGCCTAGCCCTCACACCACACCACTGGGCCGGGCCCCAGAGCCCTTGGGGCAGCTCAGTCAGGGTGTGTCACTGCCTGTCAGCTGGGCAGGCATTTGCTGGGGGAACGATGTGTCTGGAGCAGTCATGCCCTCGAGATGGCCACTGCCGTCACATGAGGGTTCATTCACCTGGGACCTTCATGTTACACAGAAGAAACTCATGGGAACTGACAATGAGCTGACCACGAAGGGGGACAGAAGGGCTGGGGACTTCTGAACTCACAGTCCAGAGAAGGAAAGAGCAAAGGCAGGCATGGCTGGTGTGGCCGGAGCACATGTGTGCATGAGTGCTGGGGGTGTCACCAAATGTGTGCACATGTACCTGCACAAGTGCAAATGTGTGCAAGTGCACACATGTTCATGGGTGTGACTGCATATGGCCAGGAGCGGAGCAAAACTGCAATGGCTGCTGAAATGAGGTGTTTTCGGACAAAGGGAGCAGGCAACTCCAGAGTATAATGCACTTGATTACAGGGTGACTCACTCATGGGAAGGTGGGGCTGGGCAGGACCGTCGACCCAGCAGGTCTGCCCAGATTATCCCAGCTCACAGAGCCGCAGTACTGCACCTATTTTCACAGTTCAACTTGGGTGCTGCAGCAGGACACACACACACAGACTCCACTAACGCCAGAGCCACCTCCTGGTGGTCTTGTGACACATGCTTGTTTAAAATTGATACTGTCTCCACTTTGGTATTCATCTTGGTTGCCATTCCATTCCTGCTGTTCTTAACAAAAATATTTATGGCCACATTTAAAGAAACACAGATAATGATCAACTAGAAAGCTTTGATATGCTTCTTGAGGACAGTGAGGTGGGTCAAAGGTCACAGCATGGGCCTGAAGCAAGAAATGAAATCCAGGACAGCAATGAAGCTGGCGTTGTTCACATCTACATCTGTATAGCACAGGTGCAAGTGTGCAGTGCACATGTGTATAAGTACAGTGTGTACACATACATACATGCAAGTGTGTGGCTGTGAGTACACAATCACACGTGTGCAAGTGCACGTATGCCAGGGCTCATGTGTGATTGCATGCCTATAAAGTGTGTATGATTGTATGTGTGCACATATGAGTGTTATGTTCCCACATGCCTGCCTGTGTGTTGTGTGGACCAACACCCTGAGTGGTTGACAAAGGGCAGGGGTCTGGCCACCCTCTTGAGGCACTATTCTGCAGCCAGTGATGCCCGAAGGAAATGGAGCAGAAGTGCAAAGGCACGCTGCTGGCAGGTGAGCCCTGGCCCCAGGTGGTGGGGAGCTGGATCAGATGGAGGCTAAGGGCCGTGGTGTGAGCAGTAAGGGGGATGAGCCCAGAGCACAGATGGAACAGATGGCCGGTGGGCCCCTCAGGAGAGATGGGTGTTTGGGCAGAACTCCTGGGCAGTGATGACCCTTACCTGAGGGTCGAGAGGTCTCAGAACCTGGGAGCAAGAGACCCCTTCCCTCCAGGCTCCAGCTCTGCTGGAATCACAGTGCCCAGGGCCAGACTGGACCTTCGCCCAAGAATCCCACCTGGGAGGGGTTCTGGTTGGCTCCCAGTGTGTAGTGGGGAGGCGGAGGCCACTGCCACCTCCAGAATTCTACTCTGTTGAGTCCTGTTGGACTCTCTTGGGGTTGGGCCACTTCTCCAGCACAGCTTGGCTGACACTTGTCCCTGGCCCCTCAGCCCCATGACTGGGACCCTCCAGGCCACCAGCTGTCACCCCTGTGCTGCCTCAGGGCCTCCTTTCCAATCGTGAGAGTCCCAGGACCTTAAGGTAGAGTTTCCTCCAGACCTGGGTGGGTCTCCAGCTTTTCATCCACCAGAGCCAGCGCCACTCTGCAGGCCTCAGGTTAGGGAGTCCTGGGGCATGTGCCCCAGGGCAGGGGGAGAGTGAGGAGCTCTGTGCTCCTGCCCTGGCCACACTTCATCCAGTAGGGATCCACCGAGAGGCTACAGGGGCAGATCAAGGCTAGGTCCAGAGCAGGGGCAGCACATCCAGCCAGGTGCGAGCATCATGTCCTAATCTAGAGGGTAAAGAGTTGGGACAGCATCCCGCACACACCTGGGGGTTTGGGCTGAGGCCTCTGCTGTCTGGCAGGTCTCACCAGTACTGGCCTCTACCCTCCCCAGGCCAGGCCAAGGCACCCTGGCACCTTCACGGTGGCCCCAAGGAAAGAAGTACACAGGGCATGACTTTTACACCTGCACAACACATGGCACCCACACAGGTGTGCACCCTGGCCATGGTCTCAGCATATCCCAAGGACTAGCTTGCCTGAGGGTCAGTCCTTCACTGTCCCTTTAACCTTTGTGTCATGCCAAGGAGCTGCTGTAGTGGCATCGGAAGCACACAGCCACCCTCAGGCAGGGAGCCCTGAAGCAAGGAAGGACACTGGGTTCTGGTCACCCTGGCTCTGGCCTGGATAGGCAGCTGTGGCCAGGGTTCTGCCAGGCCAGGGGCAGACACGGCCAGGCCAGCGAGTGGGGAGAGAAGATGGGACTGGGGCAAGTGAAGGTGTGAGGTCGTGACAGCTCTCAGGTTATGGTCCCAGGGGCACATGCAGATTGGGCTACTGGGGGCCTGGGCAGCTTTTGCCCTCCTTCTTTCTGGTAGGTTCTCAGGGGGCAAGGGGACCTTTTGCAACCCTACCCAGTGTGCCAGCATCAGAGGATGGACTGGTGTCTGGCCCTGAAAGGGGCAAGGGACCTGGGCCTGCCCTGGGTGCTAGCCAGTGGGAGGGGCTCTTCATACGGCTCTTCTGATGGAGGGGTCACATCCCAGCTGCTCTCCCTGGAGCTCTTGCTGCTGCAGCCCGTGCAGAGGCAGTCCTCATGAGCTGGCCAGGGAGGCAGGTGCAGCTCTGCCTGCTCCCAGAGCTATAGAAGTGGCGAAAGGAGACCATTGGGTTTCTGCATTTGCCTAAAAGTTCACTTACTGGGGTCGGAGCCCTGCTTTGATGGGAACCAGCTGTCTGGAAGGGGTACAGGACACGGGTTCCCACTCACGTCATCTCTAAGGTAAGGCCTGGGTAGCTCTACAGCCAGGGAAACTGAGGCCCACAACAGACCGTGTCCAGGGCTACATCAGGCAGACTGCAGTTGGGGGTCCTTGGCCAGAGGCGGCCTTGTGGTCACTGTGGTCGTTGCCTGTCCTCAGGCCCAGGCAAACTGCTCCTCCCCAGGCTTTCTCTGCACAGAAGCCGCATCAGGCCCCAGAGCCCCAGGGAGGCCTCCTGAGCAGGCGCACCCTCCTTTCCTTTCAACTTACCTCAGGGCCCAGGCACCCTCCCGACTCCAGGTTTCCTAGGGACATGGGCTTGGTCTCTTGCTGGCAAGTCTCAGGCCCATGGCTGAAGGCTGCATCTGGGGAGGACCACAGGGGCCATAGAGGGAGTGCAGCAGAGTCCAGGCTTCCTAACTAGCCCAACTAGCTTCGCACCAGACACGTGCTGCTTGGCCTCTGTCCAGGCTCTCAGGGAGCAGTGTGGGTCATGTGGGTCAGGCAGGGGGCAGCAGTGACCACAAGTGGGCTGATGCCTACATCCAGAGCCCATGGCCTCTGACAGTCAGTGTGGCCTGTCTCGGGACAAGCCTCTTCCTTAATGGATGCCCTGCTCAGCACAAAGCTCATGAAGGAAAGGCTAAAGTTGGGGAGGTCCCCATAGCAGGGTGGTGGGGGGGGATATTAGAGGGACGTGGGGCTGAAAGGACCTGGCAGCTCAGGAACAGTTGTGGTACCAGAAGGGACATGGTATAAGTAAGGTCAGGGAGAGTAGGGGTAAAGGAGGGACCTGGGAGTGGAGGCAGCAGGCATTTGGGGACAATTGGGATACAGCAGAGGACATGGGGTAGAAGCTGCCAGCCAGTGGGGGACAGATGTCATATAGAAGGGGACATAGTTTTGAAGGGGCTGGCGTGGGAGGACAGGGGAGGACATGGGAGTGGAGGCAACCAGCCAATGGACACTATTGGGGTACTGGAAGGGACATGTGGGTGGAAGTAACAGGTCAGCGGTGCCATATTGGGTGTAGGCGGGGATGTGGGGGGTGGAGTGAGCAGCCCAGGGGGGAATAAATGAGGTAGAGAAGGGGTGAAGGTGCAGGCATGTGGGACTATTGGGGTATAGGGGCCACATGCAGAGATGAAGCTGGTCCTTGGGGGAGAGTGAGGTGTAGGAGAAACATGAGGGAGAGAGAATGCCTGTGGGAGAGAGTTGCGGTACAGAGGGACGGGGTGAAGGAGAACACCTGTGGGGAGGATTGGGGGTACAGAGGGGCAGAGGGTGAAAGGAACAGGCTGGCTCTGGACTTACTTTCACTGCATTAGTGAATGGTCCTGGCTTAAGAGCTGCTGAGGGTCCAGAGATGGTTCTTTATGCCAGGGGGCGTGGCTGTGCCCTCACCTTTGTGCAGTCTCAGAGAAGCAGACAGGATGATTTGTAAACAATTGAGTGTGATCACATTCCAGTCAAACCTTTATTTATTCTCACTGGTATTTGAAGTTCATATAATTTTCACATGTCAGAAAATATTCTTTTTTCCCTATTTATAAATGTAAAAAATTTTCTTAGCTGGGAGGACGTCCAAAATAGGCGTGAATATGGGTTTGCTGACTCTTGAGCTAGAGTGGTGACGTTTTTAAAAACACCATGCCAAAACACTAATCAGCAACACTGGGCACAGGATGTGCACCGCTGCTAAGCACTGTGAAGCGACTCTGCCCCTTTCAGAAAACCCCATGGCCCTGTAGCGGGCAGGAGTTAAGATAGAACCTTTTTAGGAGAATCTGTCCACCAACCTCAGACGATGCCAACACTCCCAACCAGCCAATGCATTTAAAAAATGAATCCTACAGGAATGCATCTTGGTGTGCAGGACTGGGCATTATTTGTAACAGAGGGAAAGTGACCTGTTTCGGGGTTGTTCAGACCGTTGGCCTCTGTGAAAAAGGGTATGCCGCTCATGCGGAGCGTCCCTCCCTGCGCCCAGTGAGTTCTCACCCACTTTCCCCTAAATCTACATGTAACTGTCTGCCCCCTAGGCGTGGGCTTGAGGGGGCCTCGCCCAGGTCACATAGGCACTGGTGGACTGCGGTCCTGGAGAAGACTGGACAGTCCTGGCTGCGCGGCTACCGAGGCAGTAGAGGTAAGGAGTTAAGTACGCGCGCGCGGAGGTCAATACCCGCACACTCAAGAGCATGGTCTCCCCCGCGTGCAGGAAACCCGGCTGCTTCGCAGAGGGCAGCACGCAGCTGACCAGGCCAAAGCCCTTGCTCCCTGCCATGGGCCTAAGCGCAGTCAGAGAGCAGGGGCGCTGCGCCATGGCCTTCAGACACTGGGGGCGGGGAGCCAGACCCTGAGCAAGGCATTTTCATCCGCTGTGCACTGGCCCTGTGGCTCCCACCGGACCCTGGTCACCAGAGCTCTCTGCAGCCAGGCAGTTGTCAGGGGTGAGGGGCCTTCAGCTACCATGGTCGAAGCTGCCTTTGCAATTACACTGTGGCCGTTATCACCACTGTTCAGTCCCTTCCCCCCCAGGACAAGTCAAGCCCCGCCCCCCGGGGGGGGGCGGCTAGTGGTGAAATCATCCGCCCAGGAGCCCAGGTGGCCAGGTGCCAGCGACCACAATCGCACCAGCAGACACTTTTTGCACCAGCAGACACTTTTTGCACCATAGGAGTCTGCCTACTGTATTTCCTGAGTTCAAAGGCAGATGCCTGGTGTAGCATGTCTGTCCCACTGCTCCTAGAGTGCTGGCCTGGTAGGGGAGGGGCTCCCTGTCCAAATAGAAACCCTAGCTGCCAACCAGGAGAGTTCTAGAGCTCCCTCCCAGGCACAGGCTGTACCTCCCACCTGTCCCAGAGTCCCTGACCCCACACCTGGTTAGAACCCACTGCCCGCCCCCCCCAAATCCATTCTAGAATGCTATTGCCCCCTGACAGTCCTAGAACCCTCTCCCTCCACCTGTCCTAGAGCCCTGATGCCTGTATGGAGAGTTGGGGTACAGGGGGACGGGGGTTGAAGGAGAATGCCTGTGTGGAGAGTTGGGGTACCGTCTCCCTCCACCTATCCTAGAGCCCTGATCTGTCTCAGACCCCTGCTTCTCTAGACTGTCGTAGAACCAACCCCTACCTCCCCAGACACCTGTCAAGAAGCCCCTGTCCCCCCTAGACCTGCCTAGAACCCACTGCTCTTGCATGGGGCCAGGACATTTGGCTGCAGTGTTTTCTGCCCTGTGTCAGTAGCAAAAAGGTACAGTTCCCATCGAATTCTCAGGTCTCTGTGGGGATGGGCACAAGGTGACAGCAGGGACCTGCTCTGGTGATGGAGAGCAGTCGAGGATGTGTCACTAATGACTAATTCGGTGGACAGATGGATGGCCTCTCTACTAGTGGTAGTGGCTCAGGATCCACTTTGAATGCGCAGCTGTGTGGTTCTCCAGATGCTTAGAGTCTGAAACGCAGAGCCAGTTTTGATCCCCAGATTCTGTGATGGAGAGTTGCTGCCCTTGACGATCTGGAGGCTCTGTGCTGACACTATGAGGGGCCTGAATAGAGTGGCTCTCCGGGGCGGGTGGGGGGGGGAGAAGACCATCTGTGGCAAGCACCGTAGGTGCCACTGAGTGACGGTACCGATTCAGATTGAGGGATTGCAGCAGGTCCTCCCAAGGTTATAGACAAAGCAGGCTGCAAGCACCTAACTCCCTGGAAGATTTTGGAGGTGGCATGGCCAGGGCCAGAAAGGGCGTCATGATAGGCTTGTCCCTCTTTGTGCTCAGCTGCAGGGTGCCTCCCCATTCCATCGATGAGGCTAGCTGTGTTGTGGGGCGAGGGGCGGGGCAGGGTTGTGCTACGACAGGGCCCAGGATGGGGTTCTGCAAAGCACGTGTCCTCAGCTCAGACCTCAGTCTAATGATGAGGTCCCATCAGGCTGGTGAGGCCACAGGGGAGAAGGTGCATGCTCAGACCCAGCGGCCCAGAGCACCGAAGGCTCAGACCTGCGTGGGACCTTGTGGGTAGGGCTGGGGTCCTCGTTGTTGAGGCAAGCCCAGGGTGGCCAGTGGCTGGCAGGTTTTCTCAGAGCCCCTTAAAGTTGGCATAGACCAGACTAGGACAGGAGAAAGGCTGAGAATATGAGTCGAGCCAGGTGGGACAGAACAGTGGACGGTAAGACTAGGGTCTGAGGTAGTACAGGTATTACCTGGAGCAGATGTGGATCAGGCCAGGTAGGAATGGGAGAGTTGGAGGCAAGACTGGGGGGACTGGTATTGTCAGGCTGCCATGTGGGCTGAAGGCAGAGGCCAGACTCCAGAGGGCGAGGTCAGGCTGAGGAGGGAACCTGGAAGGTGGGAGGTGTGCAACTTTCAGAAGATCCTAGAACATCATTTGTCAGACTTCATAAAAAAATTAAGTTGTGCCTCAAGCACACCATCAAAAGAGTGAAAAGACAACCCACTGAATGGGAGAAAATATTTGTAAATCACATGTCTGATTTGGGATTAATATCCAGGATATATTCGGAACTTCTAAAACTCAACAACAACAGCAAAAAATGAAATCAATCATTTCAAAAATGGGTGAAGGACTTGAATAGACATTTCTCCAAAGAAAATATGTGAATGGCCAATAAGCGCATGAGAAGATTCTCAACATCACTGATCACAGGGGAAATGGAAATCAAAACCACTGTGAGATACCACCTCACACCCATTAGGATGGCTTTTAAAATAATTAGCAAACAAAATAACAATTACTGGTGAGAATGTGGGATACTGGAACTCGTGTACATTGCCACCGGGAGTGCAAAATGGGGGCCCTGCTGTGAAAAGCTTGGTGGTTCCTCAAAAATGTAACCCCCTCATTGCCGTGTGATCCACCACTTCTACTTCTAGGTCTGCATATTCAAAAGAACTGAAAGCAGGGAAACAAACAGGTACCTGTGCACCCATCTTCATAGCACCATTATTCACAATATAGAACATGGAAGCAACCCATGCCCACAGACCAGTGAATGGAGAAGCAAAATGTAATCTGTCCGTACAATGGAATCTTATTCAGCCTTAAAAAGGAAGGGAGATTCTAAAATGTGCTACAGCCTGGACGGACCTTGGTAAATGGAATAAGCCAGACACAAAAGGACAAATATTGTATCATCTCACCTAGGTGAGTTGTCTAGAATAGGGAAACTCTAGAAAGAGAAAGTAGAACAGGGCTTCCCAGGTGTTGGGGGCAGGAGTTAACAACAGGTACACAGCTCCTATTTGGGAAGATGAAAAAGCTCTGGAGGTGGAAGGTGGGGGTGGCTGCCCAGCGCTGGGAATGCATTTAGTGCGACTGAGCGGGGCACTTAAAAGACTGTCAGAGCAGTGAATGTTGTGTTGGGTGTAGTTTACTGCAGTGTATGTTTTGCCACAAGGCATAGGACAGTAAAGTGCCTAAAACATTACTGGTAGTAGTGAAATATTTGAAAAATAAATGGCTTTCAATAAGTAAACCGGGAAACCACTCAATGGCGTCCAGAGATGAAAGAAGAGCAAGAACTCAGAAGACAGCTTGTGGCCTGCTGGCACTCCAGTCACACGCTCTGGAGAGCCCAACATTCAGGGTCCTGTTATTATTGGCACCTCATTCCTAAAAACAAACTTTTTAAAATCTAATTTTGTGACATTAATTAAACACATTTTTACACAATTTAGGTCAATCTTTTCCAAATAACAAGTAGCCTATATGTTTATGATCCACAGAACAGAACCAAAAGTCAAGACTGCTCATTTTGTACGTTTTCCACACAGGCGATGACATGCAGGCCCCATGCAGGGCCCAGGCCAGCCAAAGCCTGTAGCAATTATGCAAATATTGTGGGCTTCAATTGATGCCACTTTATGAACTTCAAATATTTTGGAAATTAAAAAAATACCCTCTTTGTTTTTCTTTTTTAACTTTGTTTCCTGATAACAGGCATTTTTAAAGTGTTTTTTTAAAGGCATTTAAAATTTTTGCTTTAACGTGATTACAGGCTTGCAGGATCATGTAAAGTATGAAATTACAGAGAGTCCCAGGTACCTTTCACCCAAGAGTGATATCTTACATAATTGTGGTATGATGTCAAAACCAGAATTAACATTGGAGCAATATACAGAACTAGACCACAAACTTTAGTCAATTTTCACCTTTCTAAAACTACATTTCTGTGTGTGCATATGTGTTTGAGTGTGTTTCTGTGCAACTTGATCCTATAGACAGATTCGGGTAATATCCCACCTTTGGGACACAGAACTATTCCATCACCACAGATGAGCTCTGGTGTTGCCTTTTCAGAAGAACTGCTTCCCCCAAACCCCCTTCTCTGTAAAGCAACTTTGAAAGTTGTCCCTTTCGAAGAAATTTGAGTCTTTCTTTTTTTGTTGCTGTCAGTCTAGTTAAAGGTTTGGCAACTTTGTTGATATTTTCAAAAAACTTTTGGTTTCGTTGATTTTCTCTATTTTCTATTGTATTGATTACCCTAATCTTTAAAAAAATATGTCTATTGCTTTTAGAGAGATGAACACAGAGAGAGAAAGAAACATTGATGTGAGAAAGAAACACCAATCGCTTGTCTTCTATATGTGCCCTAACTGGGGATTAAACCTGTAACTGCACACCAAACCCACAACCTTTTGTTGTATGGGACAACACTCTAGTCAACTGACCCACACCAGCCAGGACCCTAATATTTTATTATTATTCACTTCTTTTTGTTTGCTTTGGGTTTATTTTCTGCTTTTTCCTTGTTTACTTAAGGTGGAAGTTTATGTTATTGATTTGAGAATTTTCTTTTGTATGTATACATTTAAAGCTATAAATTACTTATAAGACCTGCTTTAGCTACATGTTATGTTTTGACATGTTGTGATGTTGTGCTTTCATTTTCATTCATCTCAAAGTATTTTCTTACTTGCTTTATATTTTTGACCCATTGGTTATTTAGGAGTATACTGGTTAATTTTCATATATTTGTGAATTTCACAGATTTTATTCACTTCAGATTTAATTCTATTTTGGCTCGAGGACACGATTGTGTGATTTCAATCCTTTAAGTTCATTGAGGTTCATTTTTGACCTTGCATTTGGTCTGTTCTAGAGAACGATGTGTATTTTGCTCAAGTGTTCTGTAGATCTCAGTTGCATCTCATCAGCTCATGCCATCACTTCAGTCTTGTTCATCATTGTTAGTCTCCAATGCAATTGTTTCACTCATTCTTGAAAACAAGTTATTAAAGTACCCAGATTGGTATTGTTGTCTATTCTCCCTGTCAGTTCTTGCTGCATGAATTTTGGAGCTCTGTTGTTAGATGCATGTATGTTTATAGTTATTGTATCTTTATGATACATGATATAATTCATGATAAAATGACCATTTTATAATTTTTTAATGGTATTGCTTATCTCTAGTAATATTTTTTGTTTTAAAGTCCTGTGTTGGACTTTAAAACTACTCAGGCCTTTTGTTTTAAAGGCCTGAGTAGAGAACTCGGCCACACCATTCTACACTTCTGACCTATAGAACTGTGAGGTAATAAGCACGTGTTTTGGGTTTTTTTTTTAAGTTTTATTTATTTATTTATTTTTCTTATTTAATTCTTGTTCAAGTACAGTTTTTTGTCTTATATTTCCAGCACGTGTTTTTATGTAAGCTGTTAGGCTTTTGAGAGTTTCTTATGCACCTTATTTCTCTTATGCAAGAGAAAACAAATACAGATTTTGGTGCCAGGTTTGATCTGCTGCCTTATTAAATACATAAGTGTGTAATGCCCTTGGAATTAGGCAGAGGGTGCTGGAAGGATTCTGAGAAGTGTGGCAGGATGAGCCCAGATGGCATGGAGGAGAACAAAAGCAGCAGTGGGGATGTCAAGAAGGCTGCAGGTGACCAGAGGCTGGAGAATCCTTCTTAGGTTTTGGAAGAATGCTTGGAAAAAATTGTTTCCACAGTATTCAAGGAGAAGCCTGGTTTCTTCTTGCTGGTTACAGGAAAAATGCAAAAGGAAAGAGAACCAGATGGAAGCCCTAGTAAACATAAAGGCACCAGATGTGATGGTTCTTGAAATTTTCATCCCTGCTGTTGCTTTTATCAGTAGTTTCCTTTCACATTTTGCAATAGTGCTCTACTGTATCAATGTACCGCAGTTTGTTTATGCCTTCCCATGAATTTGTCTTTGCTGTTGTGATTTCTTTACTCATTTACCAACTTTGTGCTGTGGTTATAAAATACATTACATTCCTATGTCAGTGACCCCCCAATTATATATGTATCGCTTCATGCAATTGATTTCTAAATAATTAAATGAGAGGACATATGCATTATACTGCCCTTTCTGACTACTTTTGTGATCACCTTTACCAGAGCTCTTCATTTTTTTCCAGAGACTGTTCAGGCTGCCACCTGCTGTCATTTGCTTTCCACCCAGGGAATTTTCCTTAATAAATCTTGTGAAGTCGGTCTGCTAGCAGCAGATTCCCTCAGATTTTGTTTATCTGGGAAAGTTTTTTTAAAAAATGTCTGTATTTTTTAAAAGATTTTCTTTATTTATTTTTAGAGAAGAGGAAGGGAGAGAGAAAGAGAGGGAAACATCAATGTGTGGTTGCCTCTCACATGTCCCAACTGGGGACCTGGCCCACAACCCGGGCATGTGCCCTAGACTGGGAATTAAAGCAGCTGCCCTTTTGTTCACAGGGCCCTTTCATTCACAGGCCAGCGCTCAATTCACTGAGCCACACCGGCCAGGGCTTGTGGCTTCATTTTCTAAAGCTTTTCCTGGACGTAAGATTCCTGTTTGATAGTTTTTTTTCTTTCAGCACTTTGAATATTTTATTTACTGCCTTGTGGCCACCATTATTAACTATTGTGAATAATGTTTAAAATATTTTATTTTAGCTTTATTTACTCCTTCTCCAATGCTTCTATATGTAGATCCAAGTTTCTGACCTATATAATTTTCCTTTCTTTCTGAAAAGTTTCTTATAATGTTTACTGCAAGCTAGATCTACTGGTGACAAAATTCCTTAATTTTTGTTTTTCTGAGGAAGTTTTCATTTCCATTTTTAACTTTTGAGGGATAATTTTACTGAATATAGAATTTTAAGTCAGTAAGATTTTTTGTTATGTTTTAAATATTTTCTTTCACTCTTTTGAGTGGTTTTGAGAAGTTAATGTAATTGTTACCCTTGCTCCTTTATACATAAGATTTTTCCCTCTGACTTCCTTCAAGACTTCTTCTGTCCTTAATTTCCTGCTTCATTGAATATATGTGTAGGTGTGTACTTTTTTGGTATTTTTTATATATATTTTATTGATTATACCATTACAGTTGTTCTATTCCCCCCCTTCATTCCCCTCCACCCACACACTCCCTCCCCCACCATTCTCCTCCCCCCCTTAGTTTATAACCACGTGTCTCAATTTCTTTAGATTCTATATTTCCCCACTATTCTTGCCCTCCCCCTATCTATTTTCTACCTACCATCTATGCTATTTTCTGTACCTTCTCCCCTCTTCTCCTCCTCCCACTCCCCTGTTGCTAACCCTCCATGTGTTCTTCATTTCTATGGTTCCACTCCTGATCTAGCTGTCCTCTTGGTTTGCTTTTGTTTTAGGTGTGGTTGTTGATAACTGTGAGTTTGCTGTCCTTCCACTGTTAATATTTTTCATCTTCTTTTTCTTATATAAGTCCCTTTAGCATTTCATATAATAAGGGCTTGGTGATGATGAACTCCTTGAACTTGACCTTATCTGAGAAGCACTTTATCTGTCCTTCCATTCTAAATGAAAGCTTTGCTGGATAAAGCAATCTTGGCTGTAGGTCTTTGGATTTCATGACTTGGAATACTTCTTTCCAGCCCCTTCTTGCCTGTAAGGTCTCTTTTGAGAAATCCGCTGACAGTCTGATGGGTACTCCTTTGTAGGTGACTGTCCCCTTATCCCTTGATGCTTCTAGGATTCTCTCCTTCATTTTGGTCTTGGCTAATGTAATTATGATGTGCCTTGGTGTGTTCCTTCTTGGGTCCAACTTCTTTGGCACTCTCTGAGCTTCCTGGATTTCCTGGAAGTCTATTTCCTTTGCCAGACTGGGGAAGTTCTCCTTTATTATTTGTTCAAATACGTTTTCCACTCGTGGCTGTTTCTTTCCCCCTTCTGGTACCCCTATAATTCGGATGTTGGAACGTTTAAAGATGTCCTGGAGGTTCCTAAGCCTCTCCTCATTTTTTTGAATTCTCATTTCTTCATTCCTTTCTGGTGGGATGTTTTGTTCTTCCTTCTGGTCCATTCCATTGATTTGAGTCCCAGTTTCCTTTCCATCACTATTGGTTTCCTGTGCATCTCCCTTCATTTCAATTAGTTTGGCCTTCATATGTTCCTCTAATTTGTGAGCATCCTGATGACCAGTGTTTTGAACTGTGCATCTGAGAGTCTGGCAATCTCTTGGTCACTTAGAGTTATGGGCTCTGGGGCTTTGAGTTCTTCTTGAGCCATCTTTTGAACTGTTCGTGCCTGTTACTTATCAGGATCGGAGCCCTAGGTATTCACCAGAGCAAGGTAACTCAGTCGCTGGGTTGTGACCTTATATGTGGGGGGCGGGGTCAAAGAGGAGCAATGCCAGTCTCGCCTGCCACCTCCCACCACCACCGCCACAGGTGCCGCAGCTGCCACCATCACTGGGGCCCGAGTGCTTCGTCTCCCCGCGCACAAATGTGCCACCACCGTCAGCCCTCCACCACTAGGTTCACCGCTGGGGCCTGTGCAGTCCGTCTCACTGTGCGCGAACATGCGACCTCGGTCAGTCTGCCCCACACCCTGACTGGGTCTGGGCCACTTGCGTGCCTAGGTCAGGGGATCTTTTCTGCCTGACCCTGCTCCACTGCTGGCTCTGCCCCTCTTACCGTCCCGGTTGAACGGTTCGTTATTGTTGGACTTCCATATAATTCAATTTTCTGTTCTTTGGCTGTGTCTTTGTTCTCCAAACCTTTGTTGTAGTCAAACTTGGTTGTGGGAGAAGGCACAGTGTTTCCACCTATGCCTCCATCTTGGCGGAAGTCCACTTTTTTGGTATTCATCCTATTGGATGTTCTCTGGGGTTTCTGGATCTGTGGTTTGAAGTCTGTCATTGGTTTCAGAAAATTCTCAGCTACTCCTTTGTTTCTCTATTTCTTCTGTTCTTTTCTCTTCTTCTGATATCCCTATTATGTGTATGTTACACCTTATTTATTGTCCCACAGGTCTAGGGCACTCTGTTCCTTTTCATTTTTCTCTTTGCATGTTAGTTTTGGAAGTCTCTATTGATGTATTTTCAGGCTCATTGGTTGTTCCCTTGGCCATGTCCAGTTTACTTATGAGCCCGTCAAAAACAGTCTTCATTTCTGTTAGGATGTTTTGATCCCTAGCATTTCCTTTTAATTCTCTCTTAGAATTTCCATCTCTCCTTACATTTCCCATTTCTTCTGCATGCTGTCTACTTTATCCGTTTGGGTCCTTAGCATTGACTTGAGTCCCCTTAGCATATGAATCACAGTTGTTTTAAATTCCCCATCTCATAAATTGAGCATCTTTGCCACATCTGAGTCTTGCCCTAATGCTTGCTTTGTCTCTTTAAACTGTGTTTTTGTCCTTTAGTATGCCTCATAATTTTTTTTGTCAAAGGTGACATGAGTCAATGAACTGAGGTAAAAGCAATCTTTAGTGAGAGGTTTGGTTTTCTTGATGGTGTAGCTATCTTGTTAGAGCACAGACTTGCCTGTAGGTCCTTGTTTTGTCTCACCTACCCTATTTGATCTTTGAGCTTCCCTAAAGATTTATTAAATATTGTCTGAGAAGCACACTTTTTAAAAATTGTTTTACTGTTTTTACCCAGGAGCCATTTCAATGTGGTGGTGAGGTGTGAGGCAGAAGAGCATTCCATAGACCTATGAGACTATCTCAGAATTGGTGGGCCTGTATCCTGGGCTGTGACCTACACACGTGCTCCTCAGCCCCTCTTGGTTGGGACCAGGAAGACAAAGGGACCGAGGTGGGTGGGCATTTCCTTCCCCTGGTGGGCCAGGCTCTGGGGGGAGGATTTCTCCTGAGGGCAGGCCTTCTGGAACAACCGATGTTCTGGTATTCACAATGGCTACTTCCCCCAGCAGTCCACCTAAAGCAGGAGGGGATTTTTCTCCCACCTTCAGTGGGAGGGCCTGGTGTGGCTCCCAGAGGCAAAGTTCATGGAAGTGTGGGGTCCCTGGGGTGTTGAACTCTGTCTTGTCCACACTGAGCCTCCAGCATTTGTCAGTTATAGCTCAGGTTTTCCTGCCCAGCACTGGTTCTCCACTCAGGGCTTTCTGGTCATGTGTTTCTGCTTTGGTAAGTTGTGATTCTCTGGGTTCACCTGTCCCCCCAGTTTGGGGGGTTTGCCCTATGGCCTAATTTCTCTGAAGGACCAAAGAAGAGTTGTTGAATTTCAGTTTGTTCAGGTTTGGATGATTGTGAGGATGGAGTGACCATTTCCAGCTCCTCACATGCCAGACTGGAAACCAAAAGCTACCTTTATTTTTAAAAAAATTTAAAGAGATAATTTTTTGACTTTTATTGAGAAATAATTGACATACATCACTGTACAAGTTTAAGGCATACAGCACAATGGTCTGATTTACATATGTTGTGAAATGATGACCACCATGATAGATAATCAGCTAATGGCCACCACCTCATATTGATACAATAGAAAGAAGAGTAAGAAGAAAACAAAGAAGAAACATGTTCTCCTTGTGATGAGGACTCTTAGGATTTACTCTCATAACAGCTTTCCTACTTGTCACACAGCAGTATTAGCGACAGTTGAATATTGTTCATTACCTCTCTGGGACATAATCGTCTTATAACTGGAGCTTCGCACCTTTCAACCACCTTCCTCTAACTCCCCTCCCCTCACCCAGCACACGTCTGAGCTCCTTTCTATGAATTGTTTTGGATTCCATGTATGAGTCAGGTTATACCTTCTTTTGCCTGTAGACTTTCACATAACATAATGTATTTAACTTCTATCCTTATTGTCATAAATGATAGGGTTTCTCATTATTTATAGCTGAATAGTATTCCATTGTAAATACATGCATATAGTATGGTTATATCTCAAAATTTCTTTATTTATTCATTCCCTGATGAATACTTGGTTGTTCCTGTGTCTTGGTTATCATATATAATATAGATATTTGCATATAGAGGTGCAGATATCTTTCTGAGTTAATGTTTTTATTTCATTTGGATATATTCCCAGAAGTGGAATTGCTGGACCATAGGGTAGTTCTAATTTTAACTTTCTGAGGAACCTTCATAACAGTTTTTCATAGTTACTGCACCAATTTACAGTCCCTCCAACAGTGCACAAGGGTTCCCTTGTCTCCACATGCCAGCATGTGTTGTCTCTTGTCTTTTGGGCAGTGGCCATTCTAATAGGCCTGAGATGATATCTCATTGTGGTTTTAATTTGCATTTCCCTGATGACACATAATGTTGAGCATCTTTTCATGTACTTGTTGAATTTTCATATATTTTCTTTGAGAAAATGTCTGTTCAGGTCATTTGCCCATTTTTATTTTTATTATTTTTTAAAATTTCTATTTATTTATTTTTAGAGGGGCAAAATGAGGAATGAAAGAGAGAGAGAAACATTAATGTGTGGTTGCCTCTCGTGCACCCCCCACTGGGGACCTAGCCCAAAACCTGGGCGTGTGTCCTGAGAATCAAACTGGCGAACCCGCAGTTTGTAAGCTGGCGCTCAGTGCACTGAACCACACCAGCCAGGGCATTTTGCCCATTTTTAAATTGGGTTATTTGCTGCTGAGTTGTATGATTCTTTGTATATTTTGGATATTAATCCCTTATCAGATAGATGGTTTGCAAATATTTTTGTTCACTCATAGGTTGTCTTTTCACTTTATTGATGGTTTCTTTGCAGTGCAGAAATTTTTTTGGTTTGCTATCCCTCTTGTTTATTTTTCACTTTGTTGCTTGCATTTTAGGTGTCACATCCCCACCTTCCCAAACATCACAAAGACCCATGTCAGGGAGGTTTATTTCTGTTCTCTTCCAGGAGTTTCATGGTCTCAGTCTTACAATTAAATCTTTAAACCATTTCAAGTTAATTTTTGTGAATGGTGTAGCATAGGAGTCCAATTTTATCTTTTACGTGTAAATACTCAGTTATACCGGCACCATTTATTAAAGAGACTGTCTTTTCTCCATTGAGTATTCTTGGCTCCTTGTCAAACACTAGTTGACTATATAAGCTTGGGTGTATTTCTGGGCTCTCAATTTTTTTCCATCAGTTTATTTGTCTGCTTTTATGCCATTACCATATTATTTTGATGAATATAGCTTTACAGTATAGCTTAAAGCCAGGAAGTGTGATGCCTCCTGCTTTGTTATTTTCTCAGGATTTCTTTGGCTGTTTAGGGTTTTTTGTGGTTCCATGTAAATTTTAGGAGTGTTTTATTCTAATTCAGTAAAAAATGCCAGTGTTATCTTCATAGCAACTGCACTGAATCTGTAAATAACTTTTGTTACTGTTGACATTTTAACAATATTAATTCTTCCAATCAATTGAAAGCGAAATACCTTTCATTTGTGCCTTCTTCAGTTTATTCCATCAGTGTCTTGTAGTTTTCAACATAGAGACATTTCACCTATTTGTTTAATTTATTCTTTTCAATTGTTTTTGATATTATTGTAAATAAGACATATTTTTCTATTTCTTTTTCAAATTAGTTGTTAGTGTATAGAACTACTAATGATTTTTGTATGTTAATTTTGAATCCTGTAACTTTTCTGAATTCACTGATTAGATCTACAAGTTGTTGTTTTTTTTAGATTTTATTTATTTATCTTTAGAGGGGAGGGAGAGAAACATCAATGTATGGTTGCCTTTTGTGTGTCCCCTGCTGGGAGTTGGCCTGCAGGGAACCGGCCTGCAACCCAGGTATGTGCCCTGACTGGGAATTGAACTGCAATCCTCTGGTTTGCAGGCCTGCACTCAATCCACTGAGCTACACCAGCCAAGGCCCTACAAGTTTCTTTTTTAAAAAATATTTTATTCACTTATCTTTAGAGGGGAAGGGAAGGAGAGAGGGAGAGAGAGATCAATGTATGGTTGCCTCTCACGCGTCCCCTGCTGGGAACTGGCCTGCAACCCAGTCATGTGCCTTGACTGGGAATCAAACTGCAATCCCTTGGTTCACAGGGCTGCACTCAATTCACTGAGCTACACCAGGCAGGGCTAGATCTACAAGTTTCTTGATTGAATTTTCAGAATTTTCAATATATGAAGTCAGGTCATTTGCAAATAGAGACAATTTTACTTTTCTTTCCAATTCTGAATCTTTTGTTTCTTTTTCCTTCCTGATTTTCCTACCTCGGACTTCTAGTATTGTGTGAATAACAGTGATGAAAATGGGCACCTTTGTCTTGTTACCATCTTAGAGAAAAATCTTTCAACCTTTCACCCCTGAGTTTGATGTTAGCTGTGGGCTTATCATATATGGCCTTTATTATTTTAAAGTATGTTCTTTGCTTAATTTACTAAGAGTTTTTTAAAATTGTGAGTGGGTGTTGAATTTTGTCAGATGCCTTTTTCTGCATCCATTGAGATGGTCTTATGATTCTTTCTTTCATTCTATCAACATGGTGCATCACATTTATTGACTTGCATGTGTCAAACCATCCTTGCCTCCTCAGGATAACTCACGCTTGATCAGGGTGCACTCTCTGTGATCATTTTAATGTGCTGCTGAATTTGATTTGGTAATATTTGATTGAGAATTTTTGCTTTTATATTTGCCACAGATATTAGCTGTAATTTTTTTTCAAGTTTTTTTGAAATTAAAAAAATTGAGGGGGAAATGCAGACAACTGTGCTTGAACAATAAAAGAAAAGAAAATATAAAATAAAATGTAACAGCTTTATTACAATGTAATCCACATAACATACAGCCCACCCATTTAAACTGTATAACTCAGTGATCTTGGGTAGATCACATCTTTAATTTAAAAACGGTGGTAAAATATATATAATATAAAATTTACCATTTAACCATTTTAAGTGTATTATTCAATGGCATTAATTACATTATATTCACAATGTGGTGCACCATCATCGCTATTTATTCCCAAAACTTTTCCATAATCCAGCCAGAGTCTCTGTAACTTTCAAGAAATGACTCTCTATTCCTCTTCCTCCAGCCCCTGGAAACCTCTGTATCACTTCTTGCATCTATGAATTTGCCTATTCTAGGACACTTATATAAGTGGAATAATACATAATTTATCCTTCTGTATCAGGCTTATTTCACTGAGCTAATTTTTTAAAGCTGATTTGTGTTGTAGCATATACTAGAACTTTGTTGTTTCCCCCAATATTTTGTTGTGGTAAAATACACATAGCATGAAATTTACCAGCTTAACCATTTTTAAATGTGCAGTTCAGTGTCATCAATTATATTCCTGTTATTGTGCAACCATCACCTCCATGAAATTTTGCAAAATTAAGACTCTACAGCTGGGGCAAAGGAGGTATAAGGAGACTAAAAGGTAATGTAAAAAATACAATAAAGATTCTTTTAAAAGACTTTATAGCCATTAAATAATACTTCCTCATTGTCGCCTGTGCCCAGACCCTAGCAGCCACCACTATACTTTTTGTCTCTATGATCTTGACTACTCTAGGGATTTCATGTAAATGGAAACATACACTTGTCTTTTTGTCATAGGCTTATTTCCCATAGCACAATGTCCTCAAGTTTTATCCATGTTGTGGCCTGTGTCAGAATTTCCTTCCTCTTGAAGGCTGAAAAATATTCCACTATATATATGGACTACATTTTGTTTATCTATTCATTCATCAGTGGGCACTTGGGTTATTTCCACATTTTAGCTATTGTGAATAACGCTCTCTCAACATGGCTGCACAAATCTCTCTTCGATTTTCTGTTTTCAAACCTCTTGGGTGTATACTCAGAAATGGAATTGCTGGATTACATGGGGGTTCCATTTTTACTTTTTGAGGAGCTGCTTTACAATTTTCCACAGTGGCTTCACTATTTCACATTCCCACCAACAGTGTATGAAGGTTCCAGTTTCTCTACATCCTCACCAACATTTGTTTTTTTCTGTTAAAAAAATTCTCCTTATTATGGGCTGTGTTCTCTTGCTTCTTTGCACGCCCAGTATCCTTTGAGCAGATGCCAGAAATTGTGACTTTGACCTTGTGGGTGTTGAGTATTTTGGATTCCTCCACATCTTTTGATGTGGGATGCATTTAAGTTACTTGAATACAAATAGATCTTTCAGGTCTTGCTTTTATGATTTGTCAAGTGGGTCTGGTATGGTGCTCAGCCTAATGTTAATTATTCCTTGCTGCGGAGGTGACAACTTCATGAGCACTCTACCCCGTGCTGGGAGCTTTTTGTGGCTGGGGAAACAGGCACTGTTTCCAGCTCAGCATGAGCAGAGCACTGTTCCTTCTAATTCTTTTGGAAGATTCTTTACCCAACTTTGGGCAGTTTTCTCACATGTTCATGCTGACCAGATTCAGCTGAGCACCCACAGGGATAGGGCTCTATCTCTTTCCTGAGACCTGGAACCACCTTGGTCTCCTCTGCTCAGGTGCTCACTCCTCTAGGCTCCAGCTGGGTTCCTTTGATGTGGTCTGGAAACTGAAACAGTCAAAAAGCTAATTCCATTTATTTTCTGTTTCTCGGGGATTACATCATTCACTGTCTAATGCTCAGGGCTTGAAAACTAGTCTTCTGTATTTATTCTTTTTGTGTTTTTTAAACCCTCAACTGAGGATATGTTTATTGATTTGAGAGAGAGTGAAGAAGGGTGGTAAGGGGGGGGGGGCAGAGAGAGAGAGAGAGAAGCATCAATTGGTTACCTTCTATATATGCCCCAACCAGGTATTGAACCTACCTACAACCTTTATTTGGTGTGCAGGACAACACTCCAACCAACTGAGGCACTGGGCAAGTGCTCTTTGTGTATTTTTGGTTGTTTCAGATGGAAGATAAATCTAGTCCCTGTTACTTCATCTTAGACAGAAGTAGAAGTTTGTCTTATTATTTTATTTAAAACAAAATCAAAACAAAAATAGCATGTCTTCTTTTAGAAATACTCACATATAGCACTAGAGTCAATTCATGTCTTTTTCTGAATTTCCTTCTTATTCCAGGTAGTTTCTCTTCTGACTCCTCTTCTCAGTCACGGACAGCTCTCCTCATCTAAAACTGTTGCTAAAGCCATTTGGTGAGCTCTAATTTGTTATTTTTCATTTCTGAAAGTTCTCTTTGGTTCTTTTCCAAATCTCCTCCTTTGTCAAGTATATACTCCCCAGTGGTTGCAGAAATTCACCAGCCTGATTTCATCCCCTTGAACATCACAAGCACATTTGTTTCACAGTTTCTGGCTGTTAATTCAAAGTGTCTGGATTGGTTCGGGTCTGTTCTCTCCTGGTTCTCGATTATGGTGTATTATCTCGCATTTCTGATTGTGTTTATTGCTGAACAGTATTTATATGTTATTTTTAGAAGTACTTTAAGGTTAAAAGTGACATTACCATTATCCCAAGAGGATTTTTGGTTCTTTCTGTGACACACAGGGTGCACTACTGATGTGGAGTTACATTACACAAGTCCGAGCTGAGGCTTTCCAAGCCTCACATGTGACTCAGGCTGGGTCTTTTTCTAAAAGAAATAGAAAAATATGTCATATTTACAATAATATCAAAAACAATTGAAAAGAATAAATTAAACAAGTAGGTGAAATGTCTCTATGTTGAAAACTACAAGACACTGATGAAATAAACTGAAGAAGGCACAAATAAATGGAAAGGTATTTCGCTTTCAATTGATTGGAAGAATTAATATTGTTAAAATGTCAACAGTAACAAAAGTTATTTATAGATTCAGTGCAGTTGCTATGAAGATAACAATGGCATTTTTAATGAATTAGAATAAAACACTCCTAAAATTTACATGGAACCACAAAAAACCCTAAATAGCCAAAGAAATCCTGAGAAAATAACAAAGCAGGAGGCATCACACTTCCTGGCTTTAAGCTAGGTAGCCCACATGCAGCCCCTAAGTGGGCTACCTCCCTGCTGGCTCACACCCTGGGTAGTCCCATCTTGTTTCAACCCCAAGCAGGGGTGCTTTGTTGTGGCCACACCCACAGAGGGTCCTGGCCTCCTGACTTTGTCTCCCTAACCCCAAAAGAGGGCCAAAGTGACACAAAGCCAATGAAGCTGCATTTCCAAAAGGGCAGAAAAGCCTTGTGTGCCTGACTCGCTCTGGATCTCCTTGCTCCCTTGGGTCCAGGGCTTCGTCACCATGTTTTAGACACTTCCCACTCCTGGGGAAATGGCTTTGATGAGTTTTTAGTTGTCTTCATCAGGAGGCCCTTACTGCAATGTTTGGAATTGTTGAAAACCTACTCATAATTTAAA
This sequence comes from Sturnira hondurensis, assembly GCF_014824575.4. Taxonomy (NCBI): domain Eukaryota; kingdom Metazoa; phylum Chordata; class Mammalia; order Chiroptera; family Phyllostomidae; genus Sturnira; species Sturnira hondurensis. Next base: position 123,595 of record NW_028091639.1, read on the forward strand.
CCGAAAGTTTTAGTGTTGTCTTTGTCACTTACATTTACTTTTGTATAAAGTGTAGGGTGGGGTTCTTTCATTTTTCCCACTGGAAGCCACCTTTCCAGGGACAACATGTTGAAGAGGCCCCCTCCTCAGGCCCAGATGGAAGTTGCATGTGTGTCAGGCTCTAGCCCTGGGCTCTGTTCCATCATCACTTACCTGTTACCAGCCCAATTCATCCCTACCTGTGCACCACTGTGCTTTACCTACTATAGCATCATAACACACTTGTGTATCTTGAAGGGAAAATTTGTCTGCTCTATTCGCCTTATACCTCCCTAGCCACAAGAATTGTAACTTTTGGGAGGGTAGCAAATTTATTTCAAGAATGGTACAACTGAAAGACATAAGTGGATGATTTGGTGCAACTTATAGAAATGGTGAAGGCAACTCCAACACGCATGCACTGCTTTGGTGATGAGGGAAGTCCTCCTGACCCTGTGGCTGTGGGAAGCCAGCCTGGGGCTGAGCTCTCTTCACTGTTTCCCAGGTGTGCTTGTCAAGAGAGATGCTCTGTCATAGCTGGTTTCAGGAGCACCCAACCTGCACAAGTTTGTTACCATGGTCATTCTGTCCTTGAGGAATTTCACCTGCTCATCCAGGTACTGCGCCTCAGTGAAGTAACACAAATGAGGATCATTTTTATCAGTGACCCATTGTGCAAATCCAGTGGTGATTGATTCACACTTTTTCCCAAGTGTGATGCACACTCCATTGCATTCAGCCCATTTTCCCAGTCATTACGGTCTGGTTTCTTGCTATCCTGAAGGAAGATTTGGCTACCTCGTTAGTTCTGCAGCTCCATCAGTTTCTCAGCATGTTCCCTCTCCTTATGAGACTAGTGAAGAAAATATTTGGCCAAGTTTTTCAAAGCACTGTCATCACAGTCAAAGTAGTAAGACATGGACAGGTAAATATAGGAAGCAAGAGGTCCAGGTGAATCAGGCAGTTGATGGTGGCTTCAGAGTCCTGGTGGCAATTCTGGTGCAATTCAAGATACACAAGTTAAGGCTATTGCCCAGCTTGTTTTGCTGCCTTATGTCTCTGAATCAACAGGCAAAAAAGGAGAAGCTGTGCTGGCTGGGTGATTGATCCTGATTACCAGATGACCCAAGTGCATGGTGACACAGGAGGTCCCTTACAGTGTCTCTGGTGTCACCATGACAAGTAAAATAAAAAAAAACTGCAATATCTTGACTTAGGCAGGACTGTTGATGGCCCAGATCCTTCAGGGGAGAAGGTTTGAGTCCCCCGAGAAGTAAAAACAATGCCCAGCTAAAGTGCTTGCTGAGGGCAAAGGAACTATGTAATGACTAGTGGGAAAGAAAAGCTGTAAGTACCTTCCACGACCATTTGAAGAAACCAGGACTATAATAGTTATGAGTATTTTTCCTCCCTTTGTTATGAATATGTTTGTGTGCATGTGCATATGTGTGCACACACACAAGCATGTATGTGTGTATGTGTTACAGGATGTTGAGGAGAAAAGCACACCTCATCTGAGGACACTGCATCCTCTCTCGGGGAAAGGGCTAGTGCTTTTCAGTTGTTTCAGGGTGGCTGTGTTACATTACACAGAAAGGTGACGTGGCTATTGCCTTTATCTGAAGATTAAGTCTGAATTGGGAGATCTTGGAAAGGGAGGAATGTCATGGCTAACTTTGTATTTCAACCTAACAGGGCCACTGTGCCCACTGTCTGTTCGGGTGTTGTTTCGGTGTGGTTGAAGAGTCTTTTGTGGAAGTGATCAACAGTTATATTCAGTGACTCTAAGTGAAGGGGATTCCCCTCAATATGTGAGTGGGTATCATCTAAAGTCCACCAAAGGCCTCAGGAGCAAAAACTGAGGTTTCCTAAAGGGAAGGAGGCCTCACTCAAGACCAGCACAGAAACACTGCCCAGTTTCAGGCAGGCCAACCTGTCCTACAGATTTCAGATGCAAAACAGTAATTTCAACTCTTGCCAGAATTTCCAGGCTACTGCCTGCTTTATACATTTTGAACTTGTTAGACTCTATTCCTCTACCAAAATCTGTAACAAATTAACAAATTACCACACATGCAGTGGCTTAAAACACCAGAAAGTGATTATTTCACAGTCCAGGAGGCCAGAAGTCCAAAATTCAGCCATCTGCAGGGTGGGTCCTCCTGAGGTCTCTGAAGGAGTGTCTACTACATGGCTCTTTCCTAGTTTCTGCTGATTGCTGGCAATCCTTGGAATCCCTCTGTAAATCCTTGTTAAATGCACTGCTCCAATTTCTATCTCCATCTTCACATGGTGCCTCTCTATGCCTCTGTGTCTTCACAAAGCATACTTCTCCCTGTATACCTCTCCCTCCTCTTCTTTGAAGACACCGGTCACATTAGCTTAAGGGCCCACCTTATTCCAGTTTGCCTTCATCTTAAATCTAACTATATCTACTACAACCCTTTTTGCAAATAAAGTCACACTCTGAGGTACTAGGGTTAGGACTTCAACATATCTGTTGGGGGGACACAGTCCAACCCATACACATGATAATACTCTCCAAGTTAATCTGCAGCTTCATTGCAACCTTATCAAAATTCCAGTTGGACTTCCTTTAGAAATTAACAAGCTCATCCAAAGAATCATATGAAAAATGACTCAGAACAGCCAAAATAATCTCAGAATTAAAAAAAAGGTTGGAAGAAGACTAATATTTCATGATTACATGGTTACTACAAAACAGTGTGGCCCTGGCTGGTGTGGTTCAGTGGATTGAGCACTGGCTTGTGAACCAAATGGTCACTGGTTTGATTCCCAGTCAGGACACATGCCTGGGTTGCAGACCGGGTCCCCAGTAGGGGGCATGGAAGAGGCAACCACACATTGATATTTCTCTCCCTCTCTGTCTCCCTCCCTTCCTCTCTCTTTAAAAATAAATGAACAAATATTATTTTTTAAAAAAAGGTAATATGGAACTGACATAAAAATAGAAACATACATCAACAGAACAAAATTAAGAGTCCAGAAATGAACACTTACATTTATGGCCAATTGTTTTTTGTCAAAGATTCTGAGACAATCAAAGAGAAAAGATTAGTCTTTTTCAAAAAATGGTACAGGGATAACCAGATATCCACAAACAAAAGAAAGAAATTGGATTTCTAACTCAAATCACACACAAAATTTAATTCAAAATTGATCATAATGCTAAACATAAAAGCTAAAATTATAAAAACACTTAGAACAAAACATAGGAGTAAATCTTCATGATCTTGGGTTAAGCAATGGTTTCTTAGATATAAAACCCAAAGTATCAATGGCAAAAGAAAATAGATAAATTGGACATCTTTAAAATTAAAACTTTTGTAATAGAACACATTCAGGAAGGTGAAAAGACAGCACACTACTATGAGAAGATATTTGTACATCATACATCTGATGAGACTTGAATCAAAAATTCATAAACAGAACTTCTAGCCAAGATGGAGGCGTAGGTAGACACACTGTGCCTTTCCACAAAACCAAAATAAGGACAACAAAGATTTAGAAACAAAATAACAACCATTGCTGATAGAAAATTGAACTGTATGTGAACTGTATGGAAGTCCAACAACCAAGGAGATAAAGTAGACATAATTCATCCAAATCAGTAGGAGGGGTGGAGTCAGCAGCCAGGTTGAAAGGGGTCGTGGCAAAAAAAAAAAAAAAAGCAGTGGCTAGCAGACACAGGCTAGCAGGTGGCAGTGAGCAGACCCAGCAAGGCAGTGGACTGTGGAGGAGCTTGGTGCACAAGGTGGCTTGTGAAACCGGGTGGTCTCACATTCACAGGCAGATAAACCAGGCAAAACTGGGAAGCAAGACAGACCACACAACCTAGGATCTCAGAGCAGGGAAATAAAGCCTCAATACACCAATTGAAAACACCTGTGGGGGTTAAGGCACAGGGAGAGACTCCCAGACTCACAGGAGAGTTTGTTGGAGAGACCCACAGGGTCCCTAGAATGTACACAAGCCCACCCACACTTGAATCAGCACAAGAAGGGCCCAGTTTGCTTGGGGGAAGTAGCATAAGTGACTGAAATCCGACAGAGAGCAGAGCAGGCACCATTGTTCCCTCTCGGACACCACCCCCCACATACAGCATCACAACTCAGCCATATGTGTTACCCAACTCTGGTGAACACCTAAGGCTCCGCACCTCACTACATAACAGGCACATCAAGACAAAAAAAATATGGCCCAAAGGAAAGAACAGATCAATGCTCCATAAAAAATACAACTAAGTGACAAAGAGATAGCCAACCTATCAGATGCAAAGTTCAAAATACTGGTGATCAAGATGCTCACAGAATTGGTTGAATTTGGTCGCAAATTAGATGAAAAAATGAAGGCTATGCTAAGTGAAATAAAGCAAAATGAATAGGGAACCAATAGTGATGGGAAGGAAACTGGTACTCAAATCAATGGAGTGGACCAGAAGAAAGAAAGAAACAACCAAACAGAAAAGAATGAAGAAACAAGAATTCAAAAAAAATGAGGAGAGGCTTAGGAACCTCCAGACACCTTTAAACATTCCAACATTCAAATTATAGGGGTACCAGAAGGAGAAGGGGAAGAGCAAGAAATTGAAAACTTATTTGAACAAATAATAAAGGAGAACTTCCCCATTATGGCAAAGGAAGTAGATTTCCAGGAAGTCCAGGAAGCTCAGAGAGTCCCAAAGAAGTTGGACCCAAGGAGGAACACACCAAGGCACATCATAATTACATTAGCCAAGATTAAAGATAAGGAGAGAATCTTCAAAGCAGCAAGAGAAAAGGAGACAGTTACCTACAAAGGAATTCCTCTATTGATACATCAGACTATTAGCTGATTCATCAATAGAGACCGTACAGGCAAGAAAGGACTGGAAAGTAGTATTCCAAGTCATGAAGGTCAAGGACCTACATTCAAGATTGCTCTATCCAGCAAAGCTATCATTTAGAATGGAAGGGCAAATAAAGTGCTTCCCAGATAAGGTGAAGTTAAAGGAGTTCATCATCACCAAGCCCCTACTATATGAAATGTTAAAGGGATTTATCTAAGAAAAAGAAAAAGATGAAAAATATGAACAGTAAAATGACAGCTAACTCACAATCATTAACAACCACACCTAAAACAAAAACAAAAGCGAACTAAGCAAACAGCTAGAACAGGAACAGAACCACAGAAATGGAGATCACATGGAGGGTTAGCAACAGGGTTAATGGGAGGCAGAGAGAGAGGGAAAATGTACAGAGAATAAGTAGCATAGATGGTAAGTAGAAAATAGACAGAGGGAGGGTAAGAACCATGTAGGAAATGTAGAAGATAAAGAACTTATAAGTATGACCCATGGACATGAACTACTGGGGGGGCCGAATGTGGGTAAGAGGGGGTGTGCAGGGTGGAGGGGGGTGAAGGGGGGGAAATGGGACAACTGTAATAGCATAATCAATAAAATATATATATTTTAAAGATTTTATTTATTTATCATTAGAGAGGAAGGGAAGGAGAGAAGGAGAGAAACATCAATGTATGGTTGCCTCTCAAGAGTCCCCTGTTGGGAACTGGCCCACAACCCAGGCATGTGCCCTGACTGGGAATCAAACCGAGATCGTGTGGTTCGCAGGCCCGCGCTCCATCCACTGAGCTACACCAGGGCCAATAAAATATATTTAAAAAAATTAAAAAAAATTATAAACATCTTACAACTTAATAGCAAAAAATCAATGTGAAAGAGTCAATCTTATCATAAATTGAAAGAAAATTCAGTAAAGCAGTATACAAAAACAAAGAAACAATAGCTTTCATACATGTGTACAAAGCAATAATCAGTCAGAAGTCACCAATATCAGAAATGAAGGAGGGTCATTACTGCAGGCAAATAAAGGATAAAAAGGTAATATTTACTAATAACTTTATGCCCATAAAGTAATTAAACAACTCAAGTGAAAAGGACAATATTCTTGAAAGACACAAAGTACTGAAACTCACTCAAGAAGAAACCAATAACCTGAGCAGTCCTATATGTATTACAGAAGTTGAATTCATAGTTAAAAACCCTTCAGAAAATAACATCTGAGGCAAAGTTGGTTTTACTGGTCATCCTATGGATGAATCTCTAATATGCTGAGTAGAGGAAACCAAACTCTAAAGACGATATATATGATATTCTGAAAAAGGCAAAACTATGTGGATGGAAAACTAGATTCATTGTTTTAAGGGGATGGGGGTAGCGGGGTTTGACTATAAGAGGGCACAGGGGACTGGGGACAGTGAGACTCTTCTATGGCTTGACTGTGTTGGTGGTATAGCTGTCAAAACTTGTATATTAGATAAATTTTACTGTGTGTAAGTTACACCTTAACAGAAAAGTTTTTGATGACTGGATAGCATATCTAGAAATAGTAAGTGACCTAATAGAATTGAGTGAGCTGTAAAGAAAGCTGAAAACCTCAGGATCTATAGCATAGATTTCTCAAAAAGAACCAGTATGTCTAGATCTGGCAAAGGGAGGGAATGCTAACACTAGGAGTATTTGGGGCAGGAACCATTTGAGAGCAATTACTATACCCCTAAGTCTTCTCCCCACACCATACTTCTGGACTAGTGTACCTTCCTATTGCAGAAATCTGGAGTTTCATTTTCTGCAAAGAGTGAAACAAGTGATCCCACTGGGGAGTCCCAGACACAGTTTAAGGCCTGGGTGCCAACACTGGATGGTTAGGAGATGGTGAATGTACTTAATGCAGAATACTTAGGCATAGACACATTCCACCTAAGCTGCCAGAGCACTGCAATGAGACCCTGGATGTGCAGGAAAGGTCTTGATCATCTGTGATGCTGACACGCCCAAGAGAGGTGTCACAGAGATACCGACATTAGCAGCTCCCATGACTCACTCACTTCTCTCACTAGGAAGCTCCAAGTAAATAAGCAATGCCCACAGCCCAGAGCTTCCAATCCCTTTTTATTCTAACAGTTGTAATTTCAAACAGAAGACAAAGGAATGTCAGATCTCTACAAGAAGGGCCTCTAACATGAAAAATAAACACCAACTCAATCAAGTGGAAAAATGTAAATTTATGAGAAACAAACTCAGCTGGGAAAAAATTTAAAGTTACAAAGTACTTACAGTTTTTTAAGATTTAAGACAAGAACAATAAATACATTCCGCGCAGGCCTGTGAACCAGAGGATCGCGGTTCAATTCCCAGTCAGGGCACATGCCTGGGTTGCAGGCCGGTTCCCTGCAGGCCAACTCCCAGCAGGGGACGCACAAAAGGCAACCATACATTGATGTTTCTCTCCCTATCCTTACCCTCTAAAGATAAATAAATAAATATATAAATTTCATCTTACTCCTGCCATTAATCACACCACCACAAGTCACCTACTGAAAGATTCTGAAAGGTGAATGAAAGAAGGTTGACTAGCTCAGGACCTCTGGACCAGAAGAATATCCCAGTGGGGAGTTCTTGGGGTGTTTCTTCTCGCTGTGGGTCCAACTTGGGGTTATAGAAGTCTGCAACCTGGAAATGCCAACAGACTCACCCCCCCCTCCGACACACACACACACACTGGCCATAAGAAAAGCCAAAGGCCAGGAAAAGGTGGTCCAACCTGACAGAAACCTGCTCTGTTCTTGAGGTAAACTGCTTCAACAGGCATCCTGCCTGTTCTTGAGGCAAACACAAGGAAAGCTGCATCCCTCTGTCCTCTGAAAGGCACTGAAGAGGTGGTGGGAGGTGATGTGCCAAGCCCTTCCCGTCCAGCCAGGTGGCCCCCGTTGAGCCTGCAGGAGGCCAAGATAGCTCAATCTCAGCATTACTAACATTTGGGGCTGGAAAATTTCTTGTTCTCGAAGGTGTCCTGTGCACTATAGAATTTTTAGCAACAGCCCCCTGCAGAACTTTATAAACACAACTGCCATTGGAACCACAGTCCACTATAGTGAGCCAGGATATGCATTCTGAACTTAACAGGTTGACTGCCTGCTAAAATAGGCTTAAGTGGAAACCATGGCATCATAAAAATTATCCTCAAAATGCATATGATATAGCCCACAATTACTTGTCACATTGAGAACTAGGAAAATCTCAACTGCAATAAGAAAAGGTGTGGGGGCGACTTTGCCTGCAAGTACCCCTGTCTGCCACGGATGAAAATAACCCCACCAAGACATGATCTGCTTGGAGAGGAGAGGTGGCCAATCTCTCAGAGGAAAAAGGCCAGGAGCCCCTTCCTCCAGGGGCTTTTATTGGGTTGTAATACACAGGAATACAGGTGGTAAGGATCACATAGTAGATAACATTTCAAAGAAATCTGAGGGCTTAGTCTGAGTCAGTGTCTTTCAGGAAAGGGGGTTGCAGAAACTTTGGGAGACATACTCATTTCCTTCTCAGACCCTTAACATATGAATGAAAACACTCTTAGCAAAGCAGGTTTCACAGGACTTTTTAGGAATTCTTTCTTATGCCAGATTTCCCCCGATCTGCTCTAGCAAGACAAGGAGCTGCACCACATCCCCATCAGGTTTTCAGGCTTAAGTAGATTAGAGCCAGGAAGCGCTTCTCCCAGAGGACATGGGGACCTGGGCTATGTCAGAATAGCCGGGGGGCGAGTGTCCATCGCTCCCTCTTTGTTGCAGCCCCCCAAGTCCTTCCATGATGGCCTCCCAAGTGATTGTGTCTGGCTTAGGTTGCCCCTCGTCTGAGGGGTCTTACCCTTCATTGACTACCGACCATGCTTTGGGGGCAGGGGAGGAAGCAGAGGCAGCGTTTGCTACCAGAGAAAAGCTTTGTCTCCTCATGGCTCACATTCCAGAGGTTGCTCACTCAGTCTTAGCCATGGGGGGTAGTTACAACTCCTGAAACCAGGCACAGAGGTTCCCAACAAAAAGGCAATCAACAGAATTATTGGACAAAGATTTTAAAGCAGCCGTCATAAAAATTTTCCATTGAGCAACTATGAACACACTTTAAACATATGAAAGTGCAAGTAACAATGAAAGAAGAGAAATTATTGGCATTATAGATGTTCCTGTACTTATGATGATGTTACATCCCAATAAATACATCATAAGTTGAAAATAGTATAAATCAAAAATGCATTTCATACAACTAACCTACCAAACATCATTGTTTAGCCTAGTCCAGCAATTTTCAATCAGTATGCTACATGAATTTTTAAAACATGCAATACCTGGATTGTCAAATTAAAAAATGGCAATAATCAACACAACGATAGCTGTTTGGTATGAATGAATCAAAATTATACCTATTTTATCAGATAAGCAAAACATATTTTTTTAGTGGGCTGCAGAATTTTAGTAATTAGTGTGTGTGTTGTGAATTGAAAATCACTGGCCTAGCCTAACTTAAACATACTCAACATTTACATTAGCCTACAGTTGGGCAAAATCATCTAAGACAAAGGCTATTTTATACTGAAGTATTGAATATCTCATGAATTTTATTGAATAAATAAAATTCTTTTTATTGAATACTGTACTGAAGGAGAAAAGAAAAATGGTTTTGTGGGTATCACTTTTACACTGTTGTAAAGTAAAATAAATCCTTCTCAAAGCATTATAAGACAGGGAACATCTATAAAAGGCAAGGGATGAATATCAAGAAATATAAGGTACAGAGATTTCCCAGTACCCCCTGGTCCCACACATGCATAGCCTCCCCCATTATTGACCTCTGTATCTTCTTATTAATTTTCCTGTGAACCCAAAACTTCTATAAAAATAAAATCTATTTAAGAAAATCGGTGTGTGTGTGTGTATGTGTGTATACACACAGAAGGTATATATATATGTCCAGAAGGTATCCAGCCACATACTATAAAAAACAGACATTTACTGAAGAAGATACAATATACAAAAAGCATGTACATAGGACGATGATGCCTCAGCCACCTTCAAAGTAGGCACCTCAAGCAGTTCTCCCAATCACCATCACCTGCCTCCTCATATTTTCCTGAAATTCATCCATGGTCTGAAATCTCTTCCCTTTCAAAGGCAAATTTAGCTTTGGGAAAACTTAGAAGTCTCAGGGTGCCCAATCTGGGCTGTAGAGCAGCTGAGTCACTTGATTGATTTGATGTTTCACAAAAAATTCTGCAGGAGATGTGATGCACGAGCAGGCTCGTCGTCGTGATGAAGCTGCCAATCACCATTTGTCCATAGCTATGGCCTTCTGAATCATCCCAGTAGTTTCCATGGAGGAATGTTCAAGCTGAACCCAAAATTTGATTCAGATTCATTGCTCTATTTAGTCATTTTGAATATGATTGCCACACAGTACACATGCTCACTCAATGGCATCTACTGCCCCCACTACTAGTATAGTGAAGTCATTATTGTCCACGCATGTGCATTCCTGTCCACTCTCCTTGGCTGCCAGGTTACATCAATCTTGTGCAATCCATAACAATGGCTCGTTTTCTTCTAGACAGACCTTGTGGGAAACCCGAAAAACCAGGATTATCTCCTATCGTGCAGACTCTTTTGTAGTACACGCTTCCCCTGCTTGAGTGTCTTAGGAACCCATCTGTACTAGTGTACTAGCTGGTGTTGTTGTGAGAGGCTGGGTTTGGCTTCATTTAAATTTTTTTTAAGAATCTTTCAATGTGTTTGCACATTTTCCAATAGGTGATTTACAAGCACACTTACCCACACCATGCTGAATGTTCAGCAGTTTTTGACCAAAAACCGCACAATTCACCCTGTGCCCCACCCTCTCTATTCACCCAGTCTCACCCCAAGTGACTTTTCTGTTTGTTTCCTGGGATGCAGAGTCCTCAGAAGGAAACATTTTGCCAATGCAGAAGAGATGAAACAAAAAAACAGCAGAAGCACTAAAAGGCATCAAAATGAATGAATTAAAAAGTGTTCTGAGCAGTGGAAAAACATCTTGATAGGTGTATTGCATCAAATGGAGAGTACTTTGAAGGCGACTGAAGTTTAAACATGTAATAATAAATACAAAATTTTTATAAATAAATTCCATTTGGGGGGGTCCCCCCTCATATGAAACACCCAGAGGTAGGCAAACTATTTCTGTACAACTCATGAGCTAAGAAAGGTTTTTACATTTCTTTAATGCTTGGGTAGAAACAAAAGAATATTTTATGGAATACAAAAATCAAATGAAATTCAAATTTTGGTCTGTAAATGAGGTCTTATCGGAACACAGTCCTGTTCATTTGTGCACCCACTGTCACAAAAGCAAGAACTCTAAAGTTTTCACAGGGTTCAGTGGTATCATGTACTTTCCTGGCCCTTTTTTCTCTGAAGATCACATAACTTGCTTTGTTCAATGTCACATTAGCACACACGATCAAGATGAGCAATTGCGCTTGCACATTTCTGTCATACAGCAACATATGGTCAAACCCAGTCTTGCTGGCTGCAAGTTGGAAGACACTGTGGGAAGTTAAGAGCCAAGAGCCAGCCAGCTCACCAGAGTGAAACCACTTGGTGACCACAGACCACAGCCTTCGGTAGAACAAGGTCACCAGAGACCCCTGAGCACAGCTCTAGTGGGTGCACAGCTCTAGTGGATGCTCTAGGTCTAGAAGGACTGGGGAACACATGGAGGCAGTTCCAGCATTTGCTGGCGGTTCCTGCACGTGAGGAGGCAGGCACATCCCTGCAGTCAGGCGCATGCGCGTGCACCATCCCCTCATGCCTCGCTTGTTCAAGTTCTGGCGCCATCAGGCGTCAAGTGCCGGCAGCCATCGCGAGAACAGTGGCTTCGCCCTTGTACCGGGTTCTCTGCCGAATGGCTGCCCTGCTCTTCTGCCCCTATGCTGGGCCTAAACCTTCGCATACAGTCTCGACCCTCTTCTTGCAGCTGCTGCTGCTACTCCTTCTGCCCCGCTCTTGGGACACAGCCACAGTGCGCAGGCCCCCTGACAGCGAGGGGCTCACCTTGAGCCGTGACTGGGGTAGGCAGTGGTTGAGGGCAGTATGGTGCTTCCCTCCTTGACCCCACCACGTCAGAGGCCTTTTTCCTCACCCTTTCTCGACCTCACCCCCACTCCCCCACCCCCCCCACCCCCGTCCCCTTCGCTCCTCTCCCCTCTGCTCCCTGCCACACTCCCCCCTCCCCCCTCTCCACTTGCCTTGGCCGACCTGGCCTGCACCAACGGAGCTGCCCCTCATGCGCACCACTCTGGTCTTTGCAGCCTGTGGCCAGCGTCATGTGCAGGGGAAGGTCCTGGGGGGAGTGGACGCCCCGGAGAAAAAGTGGCCATGGCAGGTCAGCGTGCACTATAGGGGCTTCCACATCTGCGGTGGGTCCATCATCAATGAGTACTGGGTCCTGTCAGCAGCCCACTGCTTTGGCAGGTGAGTGAGTGGTGCCAGGGCTGTTCCAGGGAGGCCCAGGGCAGGAGGCTTGCTCTGGAGACACGTGGAGCAAGACTTCTTGGCTTTGGAAAGAGAATGGGTCAGCCCATTGGCTCAGCCCATGGGGAGTACAGCATCAGAAAACGCATCAGAAAACACAATGCGAGTTTTCAGCTGCACCAGAGCAACATCACATGGCTCAGCCCGCTATAGCTCCTGTTGGCCGGGGCAGTGGAGGGATCCTCAGGGCCTTCTGCATTTTTAGATGGGTGTGGAGCCAAGTCACAGGACGATTAGTCATCAGAGAATTAAGAGGTAAGGAGACCCATCAGAGTAGGGGAGACTCACTACAGGATATCAGGCTAGGAGACACGGCGGCGGGGAGGAGCCGCACAATGGGATGAGAGCTGAGCAGAGACCTCTAAGCAGTTCTCTGTACACCTGACAAGCTCACCATCCTGGGCTGCTGGTGACCAGTAGGTCCTGATGTTTTCCCCCACCCTCCATGGGCCCAGGTCAGGACTTCCTTGGGGGCAACTCTTCAGACAACCAAGTCCCCACTGTCCTGCAAGGGATTGCTTTTCCCCATCCTGGCTGAGAGCTGGGACACCAGGCTGCCTGCCTCCAGAGCTCCAGGCCTTCAGACTGTGTCTGTGAGCTAATGGTGGCGCCTCCCTAGGTTCAAGGTGCTTTAGCTACAGTGCCTTTGTTCTCTGTCCCCACAGGAACAGGGATACAGAAGCCTATGATATGTACGTGGGCCTTGTGGACCTCATGGTCGCAGGCAGTCACACCCAGTGGTTTGAGGTGAATAAGGTGATCCTGCATGACACATATGAAGCACACCACCCTATCGGAGGCGATGTTGCTCTGGTGCAGCTGAAAACCCGCATTGTGTTTTCTGATGCTGTACTCCCCATCTGCGTTGCCACCCCAGACATGAGCCTTCAGAACCTTACCTGCTGGGCTACAGGATGGGGACTCATCTCTCAAAAAGGTAAGAGAACAAAGTGCACCATCCGTACCTCTTCTATGGCACTACAGGAAAGAAAGTGTTCTGTCATTGATAGGGTCGCAGGCACCTGGGGACTGGAATTCCGACCTATTAATCACTATTTTTTTCTGCCACTATGGAGTTTTATTTTATCCCTGGCTGGCTTTGTTGTACACAGAGAAGTAGTTCCTTATGCTTTGAGTGTGGAAATATTTAGTATATCAAAACCACTAGTTTCACAGTAAAGTTTCTTAAGATTATAAACTTAACTTAGAAGTAACCTTTTCAGCCTATTAAAAAGCACTATTAGTTATTCTCCTTTTCTGCATAAAAGCCTTATTTTTCTTTCTAGGTTTGTACCTGGGTACTTTAGAATTTTTATATCTAAGTAAAAGATTCTTTTATTTTTTGTTTTTTTAAATATTTATGTATTTATAATTTTAATTGTATTTTTCTCATTACCATTTACCCCCCTTATATTCTCCTCCCCCTCTGCAATCACCACACTATTTGTTGTCCATGTCCATGAGTCCTTCTTCCTTTTTGCTCCATATCTTCACCCCTTAAATCCCCCTGCCAAAGCTGTCAGCCTGCTCTCTATGGTTCTCTCTATTTTGCTTGTCATCAATGAACAAACAAGTGCTGGTGAGGATGTGGAGAAAGGGGAACTCTTGTGCACTATTGGTGGGAATGCGGATTGGTACAGCCACTGTGGAAAGCAGTATGGAGACACCTCCAAAACTAAAAACGGAACTGCCTTGCGACCCAGTGATTCCACTCCTGGGAATTTATCCAAAGAAACCAGAACACTAATTCAAAAGAACATAAGCACCCCTGTGTTCACTGTAGTGTTATTTATAATCGCCAAGATATGGAAGCAGCCCAAGTGTCCATCAGTAGATGAGTGGATAAAACAACTATGGGACATTTACACAATGGTATAGTGCTCAGCTGTAAAGAAGAAAATTTTACCCTTTGTGACAGCATGGTTGGACCTGGAAAGGTTCTTTTAAATTGCATTTGCTAATCAGTTATAGCTATTGACTTTTGCACATTGACCTTCTTTCCAGCCACCTTATAGAACTAATTTTTAATAGCTTGTGAATTGATTATTTGATTGTTCTAAATATTTTTAAATCATGTTTTTCTTCCAGCAAGATTGTTTCATCACTTCCTTTCCTATATTTTATTTCATTTCTTTTTCTTATTGCATTGGTTGGCAACTCTAGTAGAAATTATATTAGGTCTCTTTTTATTTTATTTCATTTTAATGGGAACATTTCTAATGGTTTACTATTAAGTTTGTGGTTTGGTCCAGAGATTTTAGATTGGTATCTCATTCCAGGATAAGAAAGTTTAAAATCTTGTTTACTTAACTTTAGAAAATGTTATTGAAGGTAAGCTGCTATAAATTACAATTAGGATGGTAAGTGTAATCCCCATGGTAACCACAAAAAATAGCTCCAAAATATACACAAAAGGATAATTTAAGGGAATTCAAACACTTCACTGCAAAAAAAAAAAAAATCAACTAAACACAACGTAAGACAGAATGCCAGAAATGAGGGACAAATTGCATAGCTGCTGTGGAAAACAGTATGGAAGTTCATAAAAAATTAAAAATAGAATCATCACTTGACCCAGCAGTTCCACTTCTGGGCATATACCTAAAATATTTGAAAGCAGGGTCTTGAAGCAGTTAACTGCACAATCATGCTCATAGCAGCACTATTCACAATAGGAAACCAAGTGCCCACTGACCAGCAATGGATCACCAAAATATGGCATACACATACAATGGAATATTATTTAGCCTACAAAAGGAGAGAAATTCTAATATGGATGAACCTTGAGGACATTGTGTTAAGTTCAATAAGCCAGTCATAAAAAGTCATATACTGTATGATTCCACTTATATGATATACTTATTATATGATATACTCTATCATTCTAAATAAGTTTAAATTGTTCTTTTTAGTAGAGAACAATTTAAACTTTATATTTAGAGATTTCCTACTTATAATGGTAAGCAAGATAGATCTAGATTTTTGACAGCTGACCTAGACTTTTTTGACATCTGACTTTGCACAATGAGTTTTCTGCTCTGGAGTAGTTCCTGTGACATGGAAATCAGCTGCTCCTTAAAGGTATATGATTTACCCATAAACCACTGTGACCCTGGTACTTCTTGTGGGTATAAATTATTACGACTATGTTTAATTTCTATTATTGTTACTGGTTTATTCCATTTAAAATTTTATTCTTAGGCCAATTTTTATTAATTACATCGTTTTAGAAAGTTATCCATTTCAGTCCAGGTTTTTAATATAATGGTATTATATAATAATGTAATTCATATATTCTCCTCTTGTTTTTCCTCTCTTTCTTTTTTTCTGTCAAAATTTATCTATTCCATTGTCTTTCAAACACTGCCTGCCAGAGGTTTTATTTGTGTTGAAGTCACAGTGGTGGGTGGTATTTCATGGATTGGTTGCCTTGCTGTTCACTCAGCTGGCCTTTTCTTCATTTTTCTACATTAAACTCTGAGTTTGCTGAGCCATCCTTTTCTAGTTTTTTGAATTGAAAGTTTGAGTGATGTACCTTCAATCTTTTGTGCTTGTTCTATGAATGAATAAGATTAACAATCGTCCCAGCTCAAGGACTCCTTTGTTCATTTAACATATTATAGATGTATTTGAACAGTCTCTTGACACTCCCAAAATTTTTTCTGCTTTATTCCTCCTACAAATTAGCCAACATCTTGAATATTGTATTTAATATTCCCATGCATGCTTTCACACACTTTGTCTTAGAAATGACCCACTAACTCTGGTAAAGATGGCAGCATAGGTAAAACATGGCTTGCTGCCTCATACAACCACATCAAAACTACAACTAAAACATAGAACAACAATCACTCAGAACTGTCAAAATCAAGCTGAATGAAATCATCACAACTGTGGAATTTAGGAAACCACATCCATTCAGACTGGCAGGAGGGGTGGAGATACGGAACAGCTGTCCCATGTCCATGGGTGGTGGCTAAAAATTCAGGAGGGATATCTTGGGAGCAAGGAGTCCCAGACCCGCCAGCCCAGTGTTCCAGTGCCAGGAAGATAAGTCCCCATGAGTTCTGGCTACAAAACCAGCAGGGATTGAGTAAGTGGAAGAAACTTACAGAGTCCCAAGCAATTCCTCCTGAACCCACACACGGACTTACTCTGACTCATTCACTCTGTACTGGGAGAGCAGCTTGAAATGCACCAGTGGAATACAGGGAGGAACAGAAGTATCTGGCGGCAAGGCAGGAGCTGGAGGATAGCTTTCTCCCAGACAGAAAGGCAGGCAGAGTCCACTGCCCCTTTTCTGAGCCCTCCCCCCATACAGAGCCGGCAGGCAGATGCCATATATGAGATTCCATCAATCTAGCTAACACTGTTTGCCCTGCCCTGGTGATCCCCTGAGAATCCATCCCATCCAATTTATGGACCCACCCAAACTCTTAATTCTGACTTTTCCATATGAATGGCTGGTCTTGGCTCATTGTGCACATCTTTCCTAAACCCTATCAAAGAAGCAACAGCCAGTTTCAGTGAGAAAACTGAAAACTGCTTAGTGGCCCCAGGCCTGGCACTAGCAGCTGCCAGCCTAGATTAACAGCTTGGCTTCACCTGGGAATTTCCAACCCCAGCACAAGTAGCTGCCATCACAGATTGCTTTATAGCACTTTCAGGGTGGCCCTGGGCAGAACACAGGAGGGGCTGACCTTGGCCAGTGCCACCTGGGAAACCTCAGAGCCTGTGTACCCAGTGGACAGCTACAGACCATGTTGGAATACCACCACTCTGCCCCTGCACAGCTGATCCTCCACAGAGGGCAGAGATTGGTGGTCAGTGTTCACGGCCACTCCTTGCAGCTGACTGGCGTTGTTAAATTCATCCCATTGACCTGCCAACAGCAATTCAAGCTCAGAAAGAGGGTGTATTCAGCCAACATGGAGGGTGCACCTCGAATACCCACCTTGGGTGATAAGGGAGGCTGTGCCACTGAATCACACAGGACACCTACTACATCAGGCCACGCTACCGAGATGGAGTCATAGCAGCTCTACCCAATACATGGAAGTAAAGCACAGGGAGGCTACCAAAATGAAAAGAGGAAGAAACATGGCTCAAATGAAAGAACAGATCAAAACTCCAGAAAAAGAACTAAACAAAATGGAGACAAGCAGTCTATCAGATGCAGAGTTCAAAACACTGCTTATAAGGATGTTCAAGGAGCTTAGGATTTCAACAACCATAAAAAGATCCAGTCAAAAACAAAGGATACACTCATTGAAATAGAACAATTTAGAGGGAAACAACAGTAGAGTGGATGAAGCTGAGAATCAATGATTTGGAACATAATGAAGCAAAAAACAACCGATCAGAACAACAAGAAGAAAACAGAATCCAAACCCCCCAAGAATAGCATAAACAGCCTCTGGGACAACTTCAAGAGGTCCAACATTCACATCAAAGGGGTGCCAGAAGGAGAAGAGAAAGAGCAAGAAATTGGAAATCTATTTGACAAATTAGTGAAAGAAAACTACCTTAATTTTGTAAAAGAAATAGACGTGTAAGTCTAGGAAGCACAGAGAGTCCCAAACAAGATAGATACAAAGAGGAACACACCAAGACACATCATAATTAAAATGCCAAAGGTTAGAGATAAAGAGAGAATCTTAAAAGCAGCAAGAGAAAAGAAGTTAGTTACCTACAAAGGAGTTCCCATAGATTGCTGGCTGATTTCTCAAAAGAAACTTTGCAGGCTAGAAGGGAGTGGCAAGAAATATTCAAAGTCATGAAAAGTAGGGACCTACAGCCAAGATTGTCTACCCAGAAAAGCTATCATTTAGAATTGAAGGGAAAATAAAGAGCTTCCCAGACAAGAAAAGATAAAGGGTTTCATCAACACCAAACCACTATTATATGAAATGTTAAAGGGACTTAAGAATATCAAAGCTATGAACAATAAAATGGCAATAAATATATACCTATCAGCAACTGAATGTAAAAATCAAACTCAGTAAAGAATATCAGAGAGAGAATAATGGACACAGAAAGCATTTGTATGGTTGCCAGATGGGAGGGGGTGTGTAGTGGCATGGGTGAGGAGGTGAGGGGATTAAGAAGTACAAATAGGTAGTTACAGAATAGCCATGGGCATGTAAAGTACAGTACAGGAGATGGAGTAGCCACAGAATTTATAGAGATGACCCATGGACATAAACAATGGTGTGGGGATTGCCTGAGGGAGTGGGGGGTGCTGGGTGGAAGAGGCAAAGGGGAAAAATTGGGACAAGTATAATAGTGCAATCAGTAAAATTAAAAATGAAATGACCCATTAAAATATTGTTTTGCATATAAAGTTATTTAAGTCATATTATGCTTTTTCCTCTTAGAGTTATGTTTCTGAGATTAATATATGCAGTTCTAATCAATGCTTTTTAAATGCTATCTGAATGGTTCACTGTGTGAATACATTAGGATTTATCTACCATTATTGAGGAAGGTTGTGTTGATTTCTTTTTTGCCATTATACATTATGCTACAGTGAACTTCAATAAATGCTTCTCCTTATTTCCATCTGTGAAGGTATCTTTAACGCAGTGACTCCCTAGGGGCAGACAATAGACAGGATAATTAACAGCTGAGTGGGACATTTCTGGGTTTTTAGATCATCTAGTACCCCAGGTCCCCACCATCAAATTCCAGTCATTGTCACAACTCAAACATACCATCATGCATTTGCAAACACACCCTGACATTCCTTTGTTACCTCCAAAGTTCTGAGGGATATTTCTGCATAGATTACATATTTAGGAGTAGAATATTTAGATTGTACAAAACTGGCATACATGAACTTACTAAATTTTAAAATGTTATTCAGTGTCCACTAATTTGTATTATTAACTTGTATCACCAGTTTATAATCCCATAAACTGGTATAACAGGTATGAGTATTCCCATTAACACTGTAAACCCTTGGTGTTAGTATATTGTTAAATTTGACAATTTGATGTATGTAAAATGATTTTAATTTGTAGGCCCATAGTTACTAGAACATTTTGGCATCTTTTCATGTATTTATTGGCCATTTGGGACTCCAGTTTGATGAATTTACTATTTGTATTCTTTATTATTCAGTTGTTAGTATTTCTTGTCATTTTCTGATCATTCTAGTTAGGGTAAAGGCTAAACTGTTATAACAAAGAAACCCAAGTACACTGGCTTGATCAAGATGAAGGTTTATTTCTTACAAATCTGTTGAAAAGAAGGCTCAGCTATCCATGGTCAACTTTTCTATTTGTTTTAAAAAGCTGAGACTTTTTATTGTGGGGGTTAGATTTTGATCTGGATATAGATACATATTTTGCCATTTTAACCATTTCAAGTGTATAACTCAGTGGCATTAATTACATTTGTAATCTTGGACAACCATCATCACCTGTCTCTAAAATGTTTTCATCATTCAGACAGAAACTGTATAGTCATTAGGCAATAACATTCCTCTTTCCCCTGGCCCCATTATTCCTCTTTACATTGGTATGAATTTGCCTGTTCTAGATATTTTATCTAAGTCGAATCAAAATTGTCATATTGTCTCTGGCTTATTTTAATTGGCATAATGTTTTCAGACTTCAGTGAGGTTGAAGCATGTATCCTTTTAATGGCTAAATTTTTCATAATACAGATACACCATGTTTTGTTTATCCACTCATTTGTTGAGGGATACTTCAATTCTGCCAATTGCTGGGTTTTGATTGAAGAGTTTAACCCATTTCATTTAGAGTAATTACTTATGGGAAGAAGTACCATTTTGCCATTTGTTTTCTTTTTTTAATTTGAGTATATTTATTGATTATGCTATTACAGTTGTCCTATATTTTTCTCCCCTTTATTCCCCTCTGCTCTGTACCCAGCCTCCCACCATCATTCCCCCACCTTAGTTTATGTCCATGGGTTGTGCATGTAAGTTCTTTGGTTTCTTCACTTCCTATATATTCTTAACCTCCCCCTGTCTATTTTGTACCTACCATTTATGCCTCTTATTCCTTGTATCATTTGCCCCACTCTCCCCCTACCCACTCCCCACTGATAACCCCTCATGTGATCTCTATTTCTGTGAATCTGCTCCTGTTCTAGTTGTTTGCTTAGTTTTTGGTTTTGGTTTTGGAGTTTTTAGGTTTAGTTGTTGATAGTTGTTTGTTGTCATTTTAATGTTCATATTTTTGATATTCTATTTCTTAGATTATCTAAGTCCTTTTAACATTTCATATATTAAGGGCTTGGTGATGATGAACTCCTTGAATTTGACCTTATCTGAGAAGCACTTTATCTGCCCTTCCATTCTAAATAAAAGCTTTGCTGGATAGAGCAATCTTGGATGTAGGTCCTTGCCTTTCATGACTTGGAATACTTCCTTCCAGCTCCTTCTTGCCTGTAAGGTCTCTTTTGAGAAATCAGCTGACAGTCTGATGGGAACTCTTTTTTAGGTGACTGTCCCCCTATCTCTTGCTGCTTCTAGAATTCTCTCTTTCATTTTAATCTTGGTTAATGTAATTATGATGTTCCTCTTTGGTATATACCTCTTGGTGTGTTCCTCCTTGGGTCCACCTTCTTTGGGACTCTCTGAGTTTTCTGGACTTCCTGGAAGTCTATTTCCTTTGCCAGATTGGGGAAGTTCTCTTTTATTATTTGTTCAAATAAGTTTTTCACTTGTTGCTCTTCCTCTTCCCTCCTGGTACCCCTATAATTCGGATATTGGAACATTTAAAGATGCCCTGAAGGTTCCTAAGCCTCTCCTCATTTTTTTGAATTCTTGTTTCTTCATTCTTTTGTTTGTTTGGTTGTTTCTTTCTTCCTTCTGGTCTGACACAGGCACCAGCCTGTAGTGTCCTCAGCGTTATGGATGAGACATGAGGCAAATTCACAGGGACAGTCCTGTGGAGGAAAAGGGACCATACGGCTACTCCATCAAGGAGGGAGTGCCTCAGAACGGCCTGGCCACTCTCTCAAGGGGAGAGCACATTGATAGGCTAGACAGGCTTTTATTGGGTTTAATTTGCGTGGGAATAGAGGTACAGCTCATTAATCATTGTCAGGCAGTAAGGATCAAACAGTAGATAGTATAGAAAGAACTATTAGAGCTTCTTCTGAGTCAGGGTCTGTCAGCTAAAAGGCTACAAAATTTTGGGAAACAAACTCATTTCCTGCTTGGACCTTTGTCATTTAACTAAGAGCATTCTTAGCAAAGCAGGCTTCACAGGATTTTACATATCCTTTCTCAGGCCTGATCGCCCAGGGAGCCCACTCTTTCCAGCACAGGGCTGTACCGCCTTCTGTCATTGTTTCAGGCTTAAGTCAGGCAGAGGAGGCAAGACAGCCAAGGAATTAGGAGAAATGAGGACTCAGGGTTCATTGAAGCTGAGGGGTGAGGGCCCATCACCCCCTTTCTCCATAGCCCCCCAAGTCTTTCCCTGGGGCCTCCACATGATCGTGCCTGTCTTAGGTCATTCTCCCCTTGGGGAATCTTATCCATCATTGGCTAACTGATCAAGCACTGGGGGTCAGTTATGGATGAAGTAAAAAGAGCACAAGCGATGCCCCTGCCAGGGAGATAAGCTTTGTCTCCTTAGTGGTTTATGGTCCAAAGGTCACTCACTCAGCCTTAGCCATGCAGGGGTTACAGCTCCTGAAACCAGGCAGGGTGGGTCCCAATATGATTTTGTCTGTCTTTGGCACCAGGGTAATACTGGATTTTGTAGTATAGTATTGTTTCTTCCTTAAATATTTGATAAAATTAACTAGTGAAGCCATCTGCACCTAGGCTTTCCTTTGTGGAAGAGTATATATCTACTTATTGCTCCAGTATTTATTAATTTCTTGTTCTTATACAAGTCGATTCAAATTTCCACTTCTTCTTGAGTAAGAATAGTATGTCAAATTTAATGGCACACAGTTGTTCATAATATTTTTTTATAATCCTTTCTGTAAGGTCTCTTTTGAGAAATCAGCTGACAGTCTGATGGGAACTCCTTTGTAGGTGACTGTCCCCTTATCTCTTAAGTCACTGTCCCCTTATCTTTTCCTGCATGTCCCCCCCCAACCACAATGTATGAAAGTAAACAAGACAAGATGTGATCTGCTTGAGGAGGAGAGGTGGCCAGTTTCTCAGGGGAAACAAAGGCCAGGAGTGGCCAGTTTCTCCGGGGGAAAAAGAGGCCTCGAGCCCCTCCCTCCAGGGGCTTTTATTGGGTTGTAAAACACAGGAATACAGGGTGGCAAGGATCAAACAGTAGATAGTCTGAGTCAGAGTCTGTCAGGCAGAGAGTGTTAGTTTCCTGCTCGAACGCTTAACATATGAATGAAAGCACTCTTAACAGAGCAGATTTCACAGGTTTATCAGGAAGTCTTTGTGATGCCAGATTTCCCCCAGGACACGCTCTAGCAAGGCAAGGAGCTGCACCTTTCCCCATCAGGTATTCAAGCTTAAGGGGATTAGAACCCAGAAGCGCTTCTCCCAGGGGACATGGGGACTCAGGCTATCTCAAAGCCGGGGCGGGGGCTAGAGTCCATTGCTCTTTGGTGCAGCCCCCCAGAGTCCTTCCATGAAGGCCTCCCAAGTGGTCCTGTCTGGCCTAGGTTTCCCCTTCTCTGAGGGGTCTTACTTGTCAAGGACTTCCGACCATGTTTTGGGGGCAGGGAGGAAACAGAGACAGCATTTGCTACCAGCAACAAGCTTTGTCTCCTGTGGCTCAAATTCCAAAGGTCACTGACTCCTCCTTAGCCACAAGGGGTACAGTTACAATTCCTAGAACCAGGCAGAGAGGTCCACAACACCTTTCAATTTCTGAAGAGTCAGTAGTAACGTCTCCTCTTTCTCCTGGTTTTGGTAATTAGTGTCACACCCTCCCCATCATGGTAACTAACAGTTTATTAAAGTTAGTTATTTTCAAAGAACTAACTTTTGCTTATTGATTTTCCAGTTTAGGTTTTATATTTCATTAATTCCCATTTTTATATTTATTATTTCTTTTTTTTTAATTGCATTGAGATAGTTGCTTTTTTTCTACTTCCCTAAGCTGGGAGCTTAGAGTTTTTTGGTACCTTCTTCTTTCAATTCAGCATTTAAAGATACAAATTATACTCTAAGCACAGCTCTGAATATATTCCACAAGTTTTGGTATGTTGTGGTTTTTGCATTCATTCAGTTGAAGATATTGTCTTATTCCCTTTCTGATTTCCTCTTTAAAGTGTGTTATTTAATTCTTAAGTATTTAGTGAATTGTCAAATATATTTCTATCGTGAATTTCAACTTTAAGTGTGCTCAGAGAATATACTAGGTATGATTTCACACTTTTTTAACATATTGAGGTATGTTTTATGTATGGCCTACTATATAATCTATCCTGGAGAATGTTTCATGTGTGTTTGAAAAAATGTGTCTTGCTGTCATTGGTATAGAATTTCTTAATAAATCCCAGGTTATGTTAGCTGATAATGTTTTCAAGTCTTCTATATTCTTATCAATTTTCCACATCACTTAAAGGGGAGTATTGAAATCTACAGCTATGATTGGTGAATTGTCTATTTCTTTTCAATTCTGTCAGGTTTGGTTCATGCATATTCAGGCTCTGACTGGGTGTATATACATTCATAATTATGTCTTATGTTGTTTTGGCTCTTTTATCTTTATGGAATGTCTGCTTTTGTCCCTAACAATATCACTTTTTTTAATGTCTGTTTTCTTTGATACTGGTCTATCCACAGTATCTAATTGGCACTCTTACAGTTACTGTCTGCATGGTATGTCCTTTTCCACCCTTTTAATTTATATCTGTATGTATCTTAATCTGATATGTGTCTTTTGCACACAGTATCTTGATGGGTCTCCTTTTTCATTCCAGCTGTCTTTTCATTCCATCCATCTTATGACTGAAATGTTAGTTCATTTATATTTATGTAATTAATATGGTTGGATTCATAAATGTCATTTTCCTAAATGTTTTCTATATATCTCATGTATTTTTTATCCTCTACTTTTTTCTTTCCTGTTTTCCTTTGTGTTAATAAGCAAATGTTTCTTAGCATATCATGTAAATTCTCTTTATTTTTAAATTACATTTTAAAGGATATTTTCTGAGTGGTTGCTCTAGGGATTACTTAGGTTATCACAATCTACTCAGATTAATACTATCTTAATTTTGGTAAAATATAGGAGCGTTGTTTCAATATAGTTCCATTCTCTCTTTGTGCTAATATTGTTATATATGCTGTATATACATGTAATCAAAACTCAAAAGAACAATTATAACTATAGCTTCATAAAATTTAGTTTTTAAATAAATTAAGAGATGAGAAAAAACCCATCAATAAAATTATTTCTAGTACTCTTCATTTTTCCTATGGATTACACTTAGCATCTTATGTCATTTCATTTCAGCATGGAGGACTTTTACTATTTCATAAAACATAATGTGTTAATGTTTTCTCAGTTTTGATTTATCTGGGAATGTCTTTATTTTGCTTTCTAGAAGGGTAGTTTTGTTGACTATAAAATTCTTCTCTGAACAGTTTTTTTTTTCTTCCAGCACTTGGACTCTGTCTTCTACTGCCTCCAGCTTTCATTGTTTCTTGTGGGAAGTCAGCTGCTTATCTGTATAACTGCTTTTTTTCTCTTTTATTTTTTAACTATCTTTTATCGACCATGCTATTACATTTGTCCCAGTTTTTTTCTCCACTTTATCTTCCTCCCCCCTGCACCCACCCATCCTTCAGCATCCCCTCCCGCTTAATTCATGTCCATGGGTTGTACATACAAGTTCCTTGCTTTTCCATTTCCTATAGTATTCTTAACTTCCCCCTGTCTATTTTATGCCTACTGGTTATGCTTCTTACTCCCTGTACCTTTTCCCCTGATTCTCTCCTCCCCCTTTCCACTTGTAACACTCCATGTCATCTCCATTTCTGTGATTCTGCTTCTGTTCTAGTTGTTTCCTTAATTTTTGTTTTTATTTTTTAGGTTCAGTTGTTGATAGTTGTAAATTTGTTGTCATTTTAATGTTCATAGTTTTTTATCTTCTTCTCTTTCTTAAATAAGTCCCTTTAACATTTCATAAAATAAGGGCTTGGTGATGATGCACTCCTTTAACTTGACCTTATCTGGGAAGCACTTTATCTGCCCTTCTATTCTAAATGATAGCTTTGCTGGACAGATAAAATATTTTTTAAAAATCTGTAGCTGGGGCTTCTGGCTCTGGTGAAGTGAAGATGTCAGCAAATCCTTTGCCAAATAAATAAGTATAAAATGTGACAGAATAGTTTAAAAAATGTTTTAGGGCTCCAAAGATCAATCAAAAGCAAAGAAAATTAGAAAAATGCTATTTATGAAAAACTGGTAGAACTTTGGTCAGAAATGGCAGAAGTCTTGACCTCTTCACTAAGGCTTCACCACCCTGACTCCCTATCCCTTGTTCTGTCAAACTGTTGGATTGACTGTGGTTGGGCTGGCTGGGAAGACAGTCAGCCTCTCCACCTGAGGGAGAGAACTTGATTTGGAGAGGATGCTAAAACCCGCACTTGGTACTGTAAGTTCAAATATCAAACTCTGTAAGAAATGAGTGAGGAAAACATAGCACTGTTTGTCTGAGGTTGTGGTTCTACGTGGGGTTAACAATGTCTCTAACAAATTTTATGGGGACACTGGAAATAAGAGAGCTATAGAAGGCTTGGATGAACCTTCCATTCATCCTAGCTATGACTGGGGAACTATATGTACACATATGGAAGACAGAGTGGGCCAAGTGGAAATAAAAGCTGAAGCAGATGTGGGAAACATATAGACTCGAAATGTGCTCACCAGCCCCCATGCATGTTGCGCTGGCAGGCAGAAGCCTTAGCAGTTTAGGTGTTCAAGCACAATTTCTGCCCATATTATTGGGTAACCAAGGAACTATTAAGAATAGGGTAACCCTCAGGGAGCCAGAATGAAAAATAAATATAATAATTTAAAACATGAAAGATAAATATCATATGATCTCACTTATATGTGGAATCTAATGAACAAAATAAACCAAAATAGACAAAATAGAAAGAGACCTGAACACATGGAACAGGCTGATAGCTGTTGGAGGGGAGGGGAGTGGAGAGACTGGATAAAAGAAGGTGAAGAGATTAGCCAAAGATCATACATGGGTGACCCATGGACATGCACAACAGTGTGGTGATGGCTGGAGGGAAAGGAGAATGAGGACAGAGGAGCAAAGGAGAAATGGGGACATCTGTTAATAGTGTAAACAAATAGTATATTAATGACAAATAGTACAGTATAGTATACTATAACAGTAGTATAACTAATAGTATTGTACTATAACAAATAGTAAAAAAAATAGTATAAAAATAAAGTTAAAAAACAAATTAAGAAAACTGAGCACAGACATCAGCAGCTGCAAACCACAGGGGAGATTCTGCAGATTAATTCCTAACAAACTACTAAAACAAAATGAATCAAAGCTTTCAGGAAAAAAATCAGAATCAAAAATTATTACAGTGTATTATTTTTAAATTTTACTTTTCAATGACAGTTGGCATTCAATGTTATATTAGTTTCATGTTTACAGCATAGTGGTTAGACATTTACAACTTGAGGTGATCTCACAGATAGTCTAGTACCCATCTGGCCCCAACATAGTTATTACAATACTATTGACTATATTCCCTAAGCTGTACTTTACATCCTCCTGACTATTCTGTAACTACCAATTTGTACTTCTCAATTCCTTGATCTTTTGCATCCAGTCCCCTAACCCATCCCCCATCTGGCAACCATGAATTTGTTCTCTGTATCCATGAGTCTGTTGTGTTTGTTTATTTTGTTTTTTAGATTCCACATATAAGTTAAATCATATGGTATTTGTCTTTCTCTGGTTAACTTATTTCACTTAGAATAATACCCTCTAGGTCCATCCGTGTTGTCACAAATGGTAATATTTCATTCTTTTTATGGCTGAGTAATATTTCATTGTATATAGGTAACACTTCTTCTTTACCCAGTCATCCATTGATGGGCACTTAGGTTGCTTCCATATTTTGGTTATTGTGAATAAGTTGCAATAAACATAGGGGTGTATATATCTTTTCAAATTAGTGTTTCAGATTTCTTTGGATAAATATCCAGAAGTGAAATTAGTAGGTCATATGGTAGTTCCATTTTTAATTGTTTTCATGAACCTCCATACCATTATTGACAGTGGCTGCATCAGTCTGCGATCCCACTAACAGTGCACCCGGGTTCCCCTTTCTCCACATCCTCTCCAACACTTGTTATTTGTTGATTTGTTGATGACAGACATTTTGCCAGATGTGAGATGGTATCTCATTGTGGGGTTAATTTGCATCTCTCTGACGATTATTGATTTTGAGCTTATTTTCATATTTCTGTTGGCCATCTATCTGTATGTCCTCTATGGAGAAATATCAATTCAGGTCCTCTGCCCATTTTGTAATCAAATTGTTTAGGGATTTTGGCATTAAGTCATCTGAGTTCTTTACATATTTTGCATATTAACCCCTAACAGATGTACCATTGGTGAATATTGTCTTCCATTTTTCACTTTGTTGGTAGTTTCCTGTGCTGTGCAAAACCTTTTTAGTTTGGTGTAATCCCATTGGTTTATTTCTCTTGCTTCCTTTCCCAGGAAATCAAAAACAATATTACTAAGATTGTCAAAGAGTTTACTGCTTATATTTCCTTCAAGGAGTTTTATAGTTTCAGTTCTTACATTTAAGTCTTTAATCCATTTTGAGTTTATTCTTGTATATGGTGTTAAGAAGGTGGCCTAGTTTCATTGTTTTGCTTGTTATGTTCAGTTTTCCCAATACCATTTATTGAATAGGCCGTATTTACCTGGTTTTATGTTCTCATTTTCATTTGTCTCAAAGTATCTTTTGATTTCCTTCTTGATCTCATTGTTAACACATTCATTGTTCAGTACCATGCTGATTAGCCTCCATGTGTTTGTGTGTTTTTCATTTTTCTTCTTTTAAAAAAAATTTTAAAAGATTTTATTTATTTTTATTTTTAGAGATGGGGTAGGGAAGGAGAAAGAGGGAGAAAAACATCAATGTGTGGTTGCCTCTTGTGCACCCCTTACTGGGGACCCAGCCCACAACTCAGTTGTGTGCCCTGACTGGGAATAGAACCAGTGACACCTTGGTTTGCAGGCCAGCACTCAGTCTACTGAACCACACCAGCCAAGGCTCATTTTTCTTCTTGTAATTGACTTCTACTTCCATACTATTATGATCAGAGAGGATGCTTGATATGATTTCAGTCTTCTTAAATTTGTTTAGACTTGTTTTGTAACATAACATGTACTCTATCCTGGTAAATGTTCCACGTACACTC
Organism: Sturnira hondurensis; assembly: GCF_014824575.4. Lineage (NCBI taxonomy): Eukaryota > Metazoa > Chordata > Mammalia > Chiroptera > Phyllostomidae > Sturnira > Sturnira hondurensis. The sequence continues at coordinate 152,421 of NW_028091639.1, forward strand.
GAAAACAATGTATATTTTGTTGCTTATGGGTTAAATGTCCTAAAAGTACTAATTAAATTCATCTGGTTTATGTGTCACAAAAGGCTACTGTTGACTTTTTGATTTTTTTGTCTCGATGATCTATCCATTGATGTCAATGTGGTGTTAAAGTCCCCTACTATTACAGTATTAACTGTAAATCTCTGTTTTATGTCAGTCAATATTTACTTTATATATTTAGGTGTTCCTCCATTGGGTGTGTAAATGTTTACAAGGGCTATATTTCTTGTTGGATTGATCTCTTTATCATTATGAAATGTCTTTCTTTATCTCTTGTTAAAGCCTTTGTTTTAAAGTCTATTTTGTGTGATATAAGTATTACCACTCCAGCTTTTTAAAAATTTCTATTTGCATAAATATCTTTCTCCATTACTTTCAGTCTGCATGTGTCTTTCAGTCTGAAGTGGGTCTCTTGTAGGCAGCATTTTTTTGGTCTTATTCTCTTAACCATTCAGCCACCTTGTGTCTTGATTAGAGTATTTAACCCATTTACATTTAAAGTGATTATTGATACGTATGTAGTCATTGCTATTGCATTAGTCATATTTATGATCTTTCTTTTCCTTCTTCTTAAAGGTGTCCTGTTAATATTTCTTCTAATACTGGTTCGGGGGTGATGAACTCCTTTAACTTGTTCTTGTCCAGGAAGCTCTTTATCTCTCCTTTACTTCTAAATGACAGCCTTGTTAGGGAGAGCAGTCTTGGTTGTAGTCCTTGCTTTTCATCACGGAATATTTTACACCAGTCCCTTCTGGCCTGAAAAGTTTTTGTTAAGAAATCAGCAGATTTCTGGGAGCCAACAAGTAGATTGGTTCCCTTATATGTAACCAATTGCTTTACTTGCTGCTATTAAGATTCTGTCTTTAACCTCTGGCATTTTCATTGTGATGTGTCTTGGTCTGGACCTCTTTGGATTTATTTTGTTTGGGACTCTCTACACTTCCTGGACTTGTGTATTTACTTCCTTCACCAGGTTTAGGGTGTTTTTCAGTCATTATTTATTCAAATAGGTTCTTTATCCCTTCTTCTCTCTCTTCTCCATGTAGTACCTTTAGGATGGGAATGTTGTTACACTTGATGTTGTCTCAGAGTTCCCTTAAGATATCATTTTGTTATTTTTTCTTTTTGCTGCTCTGATTGGGTGTTTTGCACTACTTCGTATTTTAAATTACTGGTTTGATCTTCTACTGTATATAATCTGCTGTTTATTTTATCTAATATAGTCTTAATTTCTGTCACTCTATTCTTCATTTCTAACTGGTTCTTTTTCATGTTTCTGTGTCCTTTTGTTTGCTATTGCTTCACTGAAGTTCCCTCACTTACTAAGTTCATCTCTCTTCCCTTGTGTTCACTGAGCATTCTCATAACCAGTATTTTGAACTCTGTATCTGGTAGATTGCTTGCCTCCATTTTATTTAGTTCTTTTCTAGAGTTTTCTTTCATTTGCGACATTTTTTAGTCCCCTCATTTTGGCTGCTTCTCTATTTGTTTCTATATATTAGGTAAATTTTCTACATCTCCCAGTTTTGGCAAAGTGGTTGTACAAAGTGGTTGCCATGACCACGGTGGACTAGCTGCTAAGCTGGGGCAAAATTTATTCCAGTGAAACTCTAGTGCCTGCCAAGACCACCATGTGGGTGTGCTGCTTATAGAGTTAATCACATGATGCTCTGTTGTGGTCTGAACCTGGCTACTGGGTGTGTTGGTTCTGGGGCCTCTTGGGAGGGGTTCTAGAGCAGTCCAAGTTCAGCCACTGCCTGTACCCAGCACATGGGTACCTGGTAGGAGATGTGAAGTGATTTGCAGTTTTTAGCTGCTTGCACAGGCCTAAAGGCATGAGGGAGAAGCTATGCTGTGAACAGAGGCTGGCTGTTACCATTGCGAGTCTTGGGGCTGCTCAACAAGAGACACAGGGCACTCAGAGATCAGGTATCACCAGCCTAGGGCCTATGGACCTTTGAGAATTTATAAAAATGTCTGCAGCCTGGGCTGAGGTTGGTTGCCTGTGAGGAACAGCTACTAAAAGAGGCTTGGGTGGTACATGAGCTGGGTCGGGGGGAGTCTTGAGAAGTCAGCAGAGCAGGGGGAACAGTCAGGCTAATGAAGATTCAGATTTGATAGCTGCTTGCACCAGCAGGCTGTGTAGGAAGAGGATCTTCACAAAACCAATGGCAGCTTCCGTTCCAGCCCTTACCCTGAAGCTACACAATTCAGTTTCTCCCTGCATTTCTCTGTTGTCTTTTGATCTGCAATTCCTTTGCTGGAGCCCGAGGTGAGTTTTTGTGAGCTAGTGAGTCTGTGCACAGGTCCTTGAAGAGGACACCTGGGTTTCCAGCAGCCCTCCATCTCCTCTGGACTAAATCCCCACTGATTTTCAGTCAGTTGTTGTGGCGACTCCTCTTCCTGGCACTGATACTCTGGACTGGGGAGCCCAGGGTGGGGCTGCAGTGTTTGGTCCTGAGTCGGGACCTCCATAGCTGAGATATCCCTCCCTATTCTCAACTACCACACGTAGGAGTGGGGCAGCCCACATCATATATCCACCCCTCCTACCACTCCCAGCATGGCTTCTTGCTGATATCCTCAACTGTAGGGTTTCTATTCAGCTAGTCCTCAGGTAGTTCTCATGGGGTGTTTTTTTCTATTATTTAGTTGTAATTTTGTTGCGATCATGGTAGGAAGTGAGCATAGCATTTACCTTCTCCACCATCTTGACCAAAAGTTGAGTGGCTTCACTGGTATTCCATATTGTACCAGGCTCTATGTACATTAGACAATAAGAAGAAATAAAAGGTTTCCAAACTGGCATGAAGAAATAGATTTATCTCTCCACAGATGATAGGATCCTGTATATAGAAAATCACAGTGAATCCTCAAAAAAAAAAAAAACTACAGACAGTAATATATTTAGCAAAGTCACAGGGCACAAAAGTAAGTTGTGTTTCTAAATACCTGAACAATGAACAATGAAAGAGTACAGTAAGAAAACAACACCATATCATCCAAAAGAAAAGTTACATATGAATCAGCTTATCCAAGGAGGTGAACAACTTGTATTCCAAAACCACAAAACATTGCTGAGAAGAATTTTAAAAGACCTAAATAAGTTTAAAGGCAGCTCATATTCCTGGACTGGATGACTTAATGTTGTTAAGACATCAACACTACCCAAAGTGATTGAGATTGCATTTCATAGAGGTTGCTTTAAGTGATATTTAATGCAATCTCTATGAAAACTCCAAAATTTTATAGAAATGGGAAAGCTGATCCTCAAAATCTTATGCAGTTGGGAGGGGCCCTGAATAGCCAAAACAGCATTGAAAGAGAAGACCAAAATTAGAATTCTCACACTTCCTGATTTCAAGTTTTACTACGAAGCTCCAACAATGAGAACAGTGTGGTGCTGGCATGAGGACAGACACACAGACCAATGGGATCGAATGGGGGTCCAGAAATAAACCAACACATCTATGGCCAGTTGGTTTCTGACAGCCGTTCCTAGTTCACTCAGTGGGAGCAGAACAGCTTGTTCAGCAAGTGGTGGTAAGACAGCTGCACTTCCACACGCACAAGAATGAAGCTCACCCTTCGCTCACACCATATATAAAATTTTAAGTGGATCAACAACATAAATATGAGTTAAAACCACAAAACTCTTAGAATACACATGGGGTAAATCTTTGGATTTGGCCGTGGATTCTTAGATGCGGTTCATCTTAAGCTTCATGTTTTTGAAATCACACAGCATGGGTTCCTTTGTGTCCGCCTTCCTTCTCTCCCCTACTGTATTTGGGATTCACCCAAGGTATTCATAGGGTAGTTTATCTTGTTTTTCTGTCACCTCGTATTCCATTTTATGAACATGGTCAAATTTCTTCTCTCCATATTCCTGTACGTGGATATCTGGGTTGTCTCTAGTGTTTAGGGAATACGAGTAAATCAGCAACAGATATTATGGTGCAAGTCTTTTGGTGAACACACACTTGTGTATCTTGGGCATATACTTGGAAGTAGAATGTGTTGGCTACAGAGTGGGAGTAAATTTAACTTTATTAGAAAATCCAAACTTTCTAAACTGACTGTGTATTGTACATTCCCAGTGCCAGTGTATGAGACCTCTGACTGGCCCACATCATTGCCCAGTCTGACAGCGTCAGTCTTTTTCACTGTAGCTGTACTAATTATTGTGTAGTGACAGCTTCTTCAGGTTTTATTATTTGCAGTGGTTCTTTATATATTCTGGATACATGTACTTTGCTACATACACAGATATTCTCTGCTAGACTATGGCTTGCTTTCTAAATTTAATATATCTTCTTTTTGGAAAAAGGTTTTTTGACACTTCAATTTATTATGTTTTTTCCCTTTATATGTAGGACCTTTTGTGTCATGTTCATGATGATCTGGCTCTTGTAGGCCCATGAAGATAAGTCTTTTCATTTATTCTAGAAGCATTCTGAATTAAATTTTTACATTTATCTATAGGATCAATCACAGTTAATTTTTGGCACATGGTGTGAAAGATTAAGAACTACTTTTTTCCACATCAATACCCACTTGCTCCAGCACCATTCACCTAGAAGCCCTCCTTTCCCCACTGAATAGTATTAGCACCTTTGTCAAACACTGTGTGACCACGTGTGGGGGATACTCGGAGCTTCCCACTCTTCCTCGGGGGCCTCCGTGGGACGCACCTGTACCATGAGTCTGATGAGACATGTCATCCACATGCCTCTCTTCTTCAGGGCCACACAGCACTCAAGGTCCTTTGCATTTCTGTATGAATTTTAGACTCAGCTCTCCAGTTTCTACACTAAACCTGCCAAGATTTCAAATGACTGTTTTCCGAGGCTCTTGGCTCTAAGCCAGGGGTGTCAAACTCGTTTTCACGGGGGGCCACATCAGTCTCATGGTTGCCTTCAAAGGGCTAAATGTAATTTTAGGACTGTGTAAATGTAATTACTCCTTAACAGTTAAGTGAGAGCTCAGTTCTGCTGCCAGGTAGAAACAAAGTGATGGGCCAGATAAAACAAGGTGGAGGGCCAGATTTGGCCCACGGGCCTTGTGTTTGCCACCTTTTATGTTAGATGTAAAGACATCTAACACTTCTTTGCTACTTCTTAAAAGAGCCTTGAAAAATGCCACATTGAACATCTTTCTCAGCCTTTCTTTGGGGCCCAGAAACCTCTTGACATTTTGAACATCTCATACCTTTTAGTCCAAATAGGCAACACTGTAACAAGTCTTCAGTGACTTCCTGAGCTGCCCAAATCACACCCTCATTCTTTTTGAGATCTGCACCCAGCCTCTCTGGGTACATGAGTGTGCTGTGGGATGGCCTACTTAGGATTTCTAGAGTCCTTTTTTCCAGCATGGAACATCTACTAGGCAAAATCTTAATTTTTCAAGTTTTCAACAAAAGTTCTGACAGCCAAGCCCTTGACTGAGACCAAAGCAGTTTCATTTCCAACCCAGAGGATGCAACCTGTGGGCCCAGCCATGCCCATGGCTTTCTGTGTTGCTGGCAATCTTGGCACATAGCCCATATAAAACCATAAGAAGAAGAATATTTCATGAAATATGAAAATTGTATAAACTCCAACGTTCCATGTCCATAAGTACATTTGCATTTGAATACAAGCATGCTCATTCATGTGAGTGCTGTCTGGCTGTGCCCTGCTCCAGTGGTAGAGTTTAATACCCATTACAGAGGTGGTCTGGCCTACAAAGCCTCATGGTCCCTTCCAGGAGGTTTGCTGACCCCTTCTTTATTTTATACCCTTTAGCCTGTGCTTGAGAATTGGTGTGTTCTATTCTGAGTTCATCTTTTTTGTAGTACCTTATACTCAGCCAGAAGCAACCTCTAGACTTTCATAATTCTGCCTGGAGTCATCTTCTGAAGTTTCTTCAGTTCAGTAAATATGTTTTCTATTTTCCAAATTGCCATTGGCAACTTTAGAACACAGTCCACCCAACATTTTTTATCCATTTTCTTTTCATTTAGAAAAATGAAAGAATCTAGAAAGATTATACTATGGGAACATTTATCTGTTTCTCAGGTCCCAAAACCAGTGCCACATTCTTGTTATTTTTATGGACACCTCCGATTTCAAGGCACCAATTTCTGTGGCACATATGCATGGCCACACTAACACTGTATGACAGTGAACTGTAAAACCTGGTGTGCACAGTAGTGGGCCTGCACCTAGCCCCCATGGTCATGGGCAGCCTGTGACAGCCAGGCTGGAACACTGGACTCAGGCATCGTTTGCTGTCTAGAATGTTTAAAACATGCAGTAGCTGACTGTTTAGTCAGGGGCACTGACCTCTTTTCCCTTAGATTGTCAGATAAAAACACGACACCATCCAATACAGCATTAGCCATTCAGTGTGAATAAATCAAAATTATACCTTTGGTTTTTGTCAGATTGGCAAAGAGTATATATTTTTCCTGTTGCATGATTTAATTAATTAGTTTATGTGTGCCATGACATTAGAAAGGTTTGCCACTCTAGCAGACTTTGCCCATTTTTGAATCAGGTTGGTTGTTTTACTGTTGAATAGTTCTTCATATATTCTGGATATTAACCCCTGATCAGATATTATTTGCAAACATTTTCTGCCATTATGTGGGGGTTGCCTTTATACCTAGTAAATAGTGTCTTCTCACATACATTTAAAATTTTTCATGAAGTCCAATTTGTCTAGTCATCTTTTGTTGCCTGTGCCTTTGATGTCATAATGAGATCACTGCCAAACCCAATGTTACTAAGCTTTTATCCTATCTATCTTTTAAAATCTATAGAGACTTAACTTGTGGCCTAACAGACAATCTGCCTGGGAAATACCCCCATGCTCATGAGATAACGTAAGCACTGTTGCCCTTGGGTGGAGTGCTCTGCATGTGTCTGTAGTACAGGCCAGTTAGCTGTGTTGTTTAGGTCTCTGCCTCCTTCCTTGCCTTCTGTCTGCTTGTTCTTTCCATCACTGGGGTGAAGGGTATCAAAGTCTCCAGCTGTTAGTATGGAACTGCCTACTTTCCCCTTTGATAGTGTGTCACTAGGTGAGTAAATGTCATGCCACCCTGGCTGCAGAGCCCTGTGCCTGTGGCAGCAGGGGAGAGCAGGCTGACCTCTGGTGTCACTGCTGTAGTTCTTGAGTCCAGAAGCTTTTCAGGAACATAGACCTGGTTTCTGCCCTTTCTCCAGAGGGGTGCACCTGCCCAGGCCCTGGGGGCAAGAGTATAATGATGTCCCCTCTGGTGGAAGGCTCTGTGTGCAAGAAGAGAAGCAAGCTGTGTTTTCTGGGTCCTCCAGTGACAGCTGGCTGTCTCCTGAACACCTGCACCAAGGAACCCTCTCTCTGGTCCTTGCCCTGCCCCATATATTTCTCATGAGCTCCCAGTGGAGACCCAGGGAAAACCTACCCTGTGCACAAACCTCTCTCCCCTGGTTTCCCATTTCCTGAGCTGGCACGCTGCCAGCATTAAAGAACTCATGGAAATGATAGCCAGCTTCTTCCCATCCACATCCATGCCTCATGTCTGCCTCTGTGCCCTGCCACAGGTGGAGCAGTGTGTTCTGCATGCATCACTGTGGCCCTCTGTCTGCCCCTGTCTGTGTGGCCTCAGCGTCCATGTGAGCACAACAGGATGTTTCCCCCACCTCAACACTTTCTCCCTGTAAGACTCTTCACTCTTGACTCATTGGAAGTCAGCCTCCTACCCTGACAGACCCCCGGGCACTGTGCAGTCCCCTGGCCACCGTCTGCTATTGCCATGGGAAGTGTGCCCTCTGTGCATGGGGCTCCATGGTCCACCAGGGTCCTGGAGTACATGCCCCCAGGGCTGTTTCTCTCTGGAGCACCCTCCTCCTGACATCTCTCCATCTTGTGGATTCCAGCTGCCTGTGCCCCTTGCATGTCCCAGCCCAGAAAGTGCTCCTGGCAGGAGGGGTGCTCTTGGAGGCTTTGCTGCCCCTCCCACCCCTGACCCCAGCGTTCTCAGTGGCATCATGGAAGGCCTCAGGAACATTGGTAGCTGGCTGGGTAGTTTCAAACTAGTTTCCTAACTGCCCTTCCCTGGGTGGCCTCTCCCAACCCTGCACCCCAAGTCTGTGGACTCTGCTGCTCTGCATTCCTGTGTGCACCAGCCAGGGCCTGTCTCGTTCCTTGATGTTAATTGACTACCTCACCAGCACAGTCAGCAGCCACTACAGACATTGCTGACATTCCATTTGCTGTCTCTTCCCCTCAGGGTACACATGCATCAGCCCCCTTGACCCCCCAGTCATAGGGTCCCAAGCCTGTGAGAGCTGCTCCTTCCTGTCAGGCTGGGGCGTTAGGACCCCCTCACACAGTGGTCAGGGAAGCCCATGGTTCCTGGGACCAATTACTGTATCCCTCAGCATAGAGGGGATACAGGGGTGACAACCCACAAAACTTGAGGGTTCCTTTCTTGTGCACATACTGTCAGCCCCACAGTCACCCAGGGACAGACCCGATGGAGCTGTTTGCACTCAAGCTACAGCAACGGGAAAGGGATGGGCTCTTACATTTCTCTTACAAAATTCCATGTGGCATTTCCAGTCCCATGTCATTGACCAAAGTCTTGAGTCCTGGTGCAAGGAAGGGAGCCGTGGGAGGGCAGGAGTGAGAAAAGCCACTGGTGGAGCACAATGGGCAGGGGCTGGGGCTGGGCATGTCTTGGGGAACAGGGCTGGGAGGCCCTGTCCCTGAACCTGTTCTGCTTTCTGACAGGTGACTCCTCAGACCACCTGCAGGAGGTGCAGGTGCCTCTGATTCCGTTGATCCTGTGCCAGCTGCTCTATGGACACCCATCACTGATTCAGCCAGACATGATGTGTGCTGGGGACCTCATGAATATGAAGACTGTGTGTGAGGTGCATCCCACTACAGGGGCAGGCCCCAAGCCCATGGCTTTCAACTGTTAATCTGCTTGGAGCCATCGGAAACACTTGTACCAAGTGGGTGGGTGGTCTCTGAAGGCCTGGCCCTTTCGGAGCTTGGAGCACATCACCATGCAGCTACAGGCTGGGCAGGACCATAAGGTGGCCTAGGTGCACATGGGACACAGGCCCAGTCAGTGCCCAGTGCCCTGTGGACCCCAGTGCTGGCCAGACTAACCCAGAGCTATGCACCCACCTGGGGACCTTGCCTGCTACCTGTCACCCTGGGGCACCTGCTCTGTCTCCCACAGCAGGACATGGCACTGGCGAGATGTAGCTGTGGAGTGAAGCGGCTCTGGCCCTGGCTCTGCAGGGTTGGGCTCTGGGCCATCCTCCTGCAGGAGGTGGCAGGTGCCAGTTGCCAGGTTCACAGGAAACCCCTCTTTCTTTCCAGGGTGACTCTGGGGGTCCACTCGTCTGTGAACGCAACCACATCTGGGTACAAATTGGAATAGTGAGCTGGGGCCGTGGTTGCCTGTTCCCCATGTATCCTACAGTGTATGCCCGAGTGTCCCATTTCTCAACATGGATCCACCATCAGATAGCACACACCCCCCCACCTCTTCAGCCACTCCCCACACTCTCCTGCATTTGGGGGGCCTCTATCAGTGTCCTTGTGACCACAATGGCCTTCCCGCCAATGTTGTGAGTACCAGGCCCACACCCTGGCTTCCTTATGCTGCATACCACTGTCTCTGCCCAGCTCAGCCCCTCAGGTCTCTGGATACCTGAGTGAGGTGAGGGCTCCCAGCCAGGCCAGTTCCGGGTCAGGGAGGGGCTGAGCAAGTGCCACACCTAAGAGGCAGACACAGTTACCACAGAAGGGCCAAGTGCCCAGGGAGAGCAGGGTGCCTTGGCTGAGTGCTGTGACACCTGAGGTTTGGTGAGATATTAAATATTTTAAAAGTGAGCATCCTAGAAGTCCTGCGTCTGTGTTTCTACCCAGCATGCTGGCCCCCTCGTGCAGACAGAACGGCAGTGTTGGGATGCCAGGTGGTAGGGGAGATGAGAAGTACGAAGCAGGTGTAGTGTCTCTAGAAAGAAAGGATGGCCACACTGACACATGCCTGGGTCTCGAGTCCAGTCTCCAGGGAAAGGCACCATTTTAAATATAACTATTGGTGTCATGGTGTGTGAAGTACTTAAAATTCCAGTTTGAAAATTGGGAAATGTGAACTAAGAGCAAGCACATAGAAGGAACTGAGTAAAAGCAGGAATCAGTGAACCAAATACCAGAAAACACTCAGACTAACATTTTAAAAATCAACAAGTAGGAAAAGAAAACACTAACGTACCCTATTTTTTAGACCATAAGACGTACCTGGGTTTTAGAGGAGGAAAATAGGAAAAAATTTTGAAGCAAAAAAAGTGTAAAATATTTAATAACATAAATAACATAATATTTCACCAATGTAAATGTAAATGGAACTCAACAGCAGCATTAACAACCATATTCCTACCAAATTTGGATAGGGGGTTGCATCTCATAGTCTGAAAAATATAGTAACCAAGATATAAATGACACCAAAAATACACAAAACAAGACATAGCAAGAGGGAAATAGCCATTAAACAAAAATTTTTAAAAATCATAAGAGATACTGTCCAACTCTACATAAAAGAATTTGAAGTGAAAAGTATCACTTTGTAGGAAAAATCTACTACTGCTAACCCCAGTAAAACTAGAAGGTTTAACTAGACCAAATTCCATGGAAGAAATGGAGAAATTTAAGAGAGAGTTTCCCTGTCCCAGTAAAAGCTCTTGGCTGAGGTGGTTTCCCCAGAAATCACACCAAGCCTCCCACTGCAGGGGCATCTAGTGCTGCCCCACTGCTCCGAGGCAGGCGAGGAGGAGTGTGGGTGTCCAGATGTGCCTTGGCAGCACATGGCTATAAGGACACAAATCTGATGACACAGAAAGAGAAGGCTGAGGCAGTCCAACTGATGAATTCAAAGACCCTAGTGAGAGATTTGCAAATAGAATCCAAGTTTATTTTTTAAATAGTACATTGTAATCAGATAGGATGTATTCCAGTGATGCAAGGATGATTAAACATTAGGAAACCCACAGATACAATTCACCAAACCTTTGCTTTGCTAAAGAGAATAATATTAATGAAAAGTCTTTTAAGAAATTCAAAATTCATTTCCAACTTAAAAAAAGAGATAGGAGTCCATGGGTAATAAGATACATGTACTGCAGCCTGAAAGCCAGCCTTTCCTAGTGGAGAACAGAGTTTATTCCTGCTAACAGCAGGTTCAAGGGCAGGCTGCCTCTTTCTGTCCTGCTCCCTCCCGCAGGCGATAAGCCACCTCGGCTGCACAAGAGAACCATCCATGGAAATGGAAATCAGCTGTTGAAACTGTCTTGTAAATAAGACTTAGAGCATATGTAGAATCCCCAAGAAAAATTGTGGAACTGCCACAAATACTAAGAAAATTCAGTAGTCACAAGATAAAACGTGATGCAATCACTCTATTCCAGTTAAAAGGCATACATCTGAAGAGAAGACACCAATTATAATAGTGACAAAAAAGATAAGGTACCTGTGGCCTTAAAAAGAGGTGTGAAAATATAGGAAAATTTTCAAATTCTCAGGAAAAGAAGGTTTGAGTGAATGATAAGAAAGCTTATATTCTTGAATAGATCAGGTCAAAATGTATTTTGTTTCCCTGGATCTAAATAAATTGATTTCAACATTTATATCAAAACACAAGCAAGAAAATCCAGGAATAAAACTAAATATGTGGTGGGAAATAATCCAACAGAGATTCAAAACTCCCATAAAGGTTCTGTAATTGCAACAGGCCACAAGGACTGGACAAGTTGTGTCTGTGCAGACACAGCAGTAGGTAAAAAATAGAACTTGGCCCAAGTACATATAGAAAGTTCATGGACAATAAATGTATCCATTTAAATCAGTAGCATAGAACTGGCCTGGTAGCTCAGTTGGTTAGAGCGTGGTCCTGAGATGCCAAGGTTGTGGGTTCATCCTGGTCCAGGGCATGCAAGAAGCAACTAATGAATACATCAGTATGCAGAACAACAAGTCTCTCTTTCCAGCTCTCATCAATAAATAAATAAATCAGAAGTGCATTTTTGCATGGCCAAACAGAGTTGGACCCAGAAGCAGTGTTCACTGTGTCTAAGAAACTTTATTGAATCCCTCCAGTACTGCAAAACATGACAGAAGTCACCTACACACAGAGTGGAGACCGGCAGTCGCAGATCTGGAGTGAAGGCCCCAGGTGGTGTGCTGGCAGGTGTTTTAAACAGAGACGGGACAAGACCAACTTTAATGCATTTGGTGTCTTCCCCCCTCCTTCCCAGCCTGGTTCAGCCAGCTAAGAGGAAGTCAGTGTGGCCTGCATCTTCCTCCCTCCTCACACGTGTTGTGGTGATGCATCCTCAGCCAGTAGGTGAGGGACTGCTGGGTGTGCAGGGCACAGAGTGCCCAGAGAGGCGTGGGGCGACATGGGGTGCCACCAGCCTGAGCCAGGGGCTAGTCTGTAGGCGAGGGTTTTGTCCTCAACTTGCAGATCAAGGCGGGGCCCTCTGCTACCAGCAGCACCATGGGCGGTGCCATGTGTGCTCATGCGTGTCTTTGCGGGGATGGAGTCACGTGACAGAACTCCACCGGCAGGAAAGTGTCAAGAGTGCTGAATGTGTGGCCTGGGCATGCCTTGCGACCCTATGGCCTTCCTGGCCCAGCTCTGCCCCGCGGGTCTGCCAGCTCTTGCGGACACGCCTCACAGAATTTCTGCGCTGGCAGCCAGCCGATTCCGGGAAAGTAGTGAAGCAGCCCCACACCAGGTAGTGAGACTGGAGCAGCAGTTCATAGAAGGAAGAAGCAGCGACTTCGAGCACAGGTGAACTGTTCCAGTGGGTGCCTTGACATCAGGTTCATCTGTACATTTTTTTCAGATTTGCTGATCACACTAAAATTCAGATAATATTGATAACAGCCAGGAAGTAGCCTCCCCAAACAACCAAAACAAAGAACCCAAAAGTGTAAACTGGGGAAAAAAGCCTTCAAAGAGACAAAACCTGTCATTATATCACAATGGAAACTAACCCTCTGTTGGTCAAGTCATGGGGAAAATCAGGGTAGCTCGTCAGGAGGACAGAGAGGTGCACATGATGGCAGAAGGGCCGAGGCAGGTGTGAGGCCAGGATACTCCAAGGAGGAGGCCAAGGGCCACCAGGGTTGTGTGCAGGTCGCCCCACGGTGTTGTCCACCTTTGTGAGTTTATGCTCCTTCACTGTGACTGTTAACTGCGAACAGGTTTATCAGATGTGATTCCAGTAATTATCTGGAGAATCAAACAACATACCTTGAGAAGCTTCTCCAACAGATGTTTAAAAAATGTTTTAAGTACTCACACTTTAAGATGTGTTGGTTGCATTCTCCAAAATTATAGTTTTTCACTTACTGTTTTGTTTAAACAATTTTTATGGTGGTAAATATACATAACAAAATTTACCATTCCAATTATTTTGAAGTATACACTTGGTTCTGTGGTGTTAAGTACATTCACATTGCTATGCAGCTGTCGCTGCTATTCCAGAACACTTCTTCCCAAGCTGAAACTCTGTGCCTATTAAACGTTCAGTCTTGTCCCCTCCTCCCTCAGGCCCCGGCACCTGTACTCCACCTCCTGTCTCTATGAATCTGATTCCTCTAGAAACCTCCCAGAAGGGGATAATGCAGCATTCATCCTTTGGGGACTGGCGTGTTTTACCCAGCATGATTTCAAAGTTCATCCATGTTGTACCAAAATGCACTTCCTTTTTCAGAGTGAATAATGTTTTATTATAGGCACATACTCATTTCATTATTCATTTACCCACTGATGGATGTGTGAGTTGTTTCTACATCTTGTCAATTGTGGATATGCTACTGTGTACATTTGTGTAAAGTATATGCTTCATCATACCTCCTTTCAATTCTTTTACATCTCTACCCAGAAGTAGAATTACTGGACAAATGGGAATTCTGTATTTAATTTTTGAGGAAACACCAAAGTGTTTTGGTGCAGCTGCACCAACTTATATTCTCAACAGCAAAGCACATGGGGTCCAGTTTCTCTACATCATTACCAACATTTGCCTGGTTGTTCTTGTTTTATGTATTTATTTATTTTTGTTCATGTACAGTCATCTCCATTCTCCTGCCACCACTCCCCCCGACCTCTCCTCCCTCAGCCCTTACCCCCTCTTTATCTTTGTCCAGGGGTCCGTTATATATGCTCCTTTATGACCCTTTCCCTTCTTTCTCCCATTACCTCCCGTCCCCCTCCTCTGGTTACTGTCAGTTTGTTCTTTATTTCAATGTCTCTGATTATATTTTGCTTGCTTGTTTGTTTTGTTGCTTAGGTCCCACTTAAAGGTGAGATTATATGGTATTTGTCTTTCATCACCTGGCTTATTTCATGTAGCACAATGCTCTCCAGCTCCATCCATGCTGTTGCAAAGAATAGAAACTCCTTCTTTCTTTCTACTGCATTGTATTCTATCTTGTAAATGTACCACAGTTTTTTGACCCACTCATTTACTGATGGGCACCTAAGTTGCTTCCAGCACTTGGCTATTGTAAATTGTGCTGGTATGAATATTGGGGTGCAAAGGTTCTTCTGGATTGGTGTTTCAGGATGTTGTTGTGATGTATGTGTTTTGATTTGAATTTTCTTAATGAGGAGCAATGCCAAACATCTTGGTGTGTGCTTATTTGAACATTTCTTTAAGAAATGTCTATTCGAATCCCTTGCACATTTTTTATTTTGTTACATGATTGTTTGTTTCAGAGTTTTAGGGGCTTATTATATATTCTGGATATTAATCCATTATCAGATATGTGATTTGCAAATATTTTCTCCTATTTGGTGGCTTGCCCTTTTACTCATTTTTTGTTATTTTTTATTGTGGTAAAATACACACAACATAAAACTTACATTCCTAACCATTTTTAGTGCACATTTCAGTGGCATTAAATATATTCATGTTGTTGTGCAACCATCACCACCATTCATCTCTAGAACTCTTTCATTTTGAAAAGCTGAAAATCAATACTAATTAAACAATAATTCCCAGTCCTCTGTTTCCCTAGTCTAGCAATCTTCATTCTTTCTGTGTCTGTAATTTAACTGCTCTAGGCTCATTTGGGTGAAATCATTCAGTATTTGTCCTTTTGTGTCTGGCTTATTTCCCTGACCACGATGTCCTCAAGGTTCATCCACGTTGCAGCATGTGTCAGAATTTTCTTCGTTTTAAAGGCTAACATTTCATCGTATGAACAAACCACATTTGGTATATTCATTCATCCACTGATGAACATTTGGATTGCTTCCACCGATCCTTGGTGGTTGTAAATATTACTGCAATGAATGTGGGTATGCCAATATCTTTTTTGAGACCCTGCTTTAAAATCTTTTGGGTATATACCCGCGGATTCCTAGTTCATGGGACAGCTCTGTTTTTAGTTATTCAGGGAGCCACTACACTGTTTTCACAGCAGCTACACCATTTTACATGCCTTCCAAGAGTGCATACGGGTTCCAATTTCTCTACATCCTTGCCCACTTTTGTAATTTTCTGTTCAAAAAATTTTAGTTATTCTTCAATTACAGTTTACATACAATATTATATTAGTTTCAGGTATACAGCACAGTAGTTAGACATTTACATAACTTATGAACTTGTTCCCCCAGTAAGTCTAGTACCCACCTGACACCACACATAATTATTGCAATATTACTGACTGTTCCCTATGCTGTAACTTTCCATTTCTGAACTACTTTGCAACAACCAATCAGTACTTCTTAATCCCTACACCTTTTGCACCCAGCCCTGTAACCCCCTTCCCATCTGGCAGTCATCAGTTTGTTCTTTGTATCTATGAGTTTATTTCTGTTTGTTTATTTTGCTTTTCAAATTCCACAAGTAAGGGAGATCATATGGTATTTGCCTTTCTCTGCTTGAATTATTTTATTTAGCATAATATCCTCTAGGTTCATGCATGTTGTCACAAATGGTAAGATTTCATTTTTTATGGCAAAAAAATATTCCATTCTATATGTGTACCACTTCTTTAACTATAAGTCTACCAGTGGACACTTAGGTTGCTTCCATACCTTACCTATTATAAATAAAGCTGCAGTGAAGATAGGGATACATATATCTTTTTAAATTAGTGATTTAGATTTCTTCAGATAAATACTCAGATATAATTGCTGGTCATAGAGTAGTGCTATTTTTCATTTTTTTGAGGAACCTCCATGCTCTTTTCCATAGTGGATGCACCAGTTTATAATCCCACCCACAGCGCATAAGGGTTCCATTTTATCCAAAGTCTTCCCAGCACTTATTTGTTGTTTATTGATGATAGCCATTCTTACAGGTATAAGATAATATCTCATTGTGGTTTTAACTTGCAATTCTCTGATTATTAGTGATGTTGAGCTCCTTTTTAGATCAATTGGCCAAAAACAACAAATAAGTGCTGGGAAGACTTTGGATAAAATGGAACCCTTATGCACTGTGGGTGGGATTATAAACTGGTGCATCCACTATGGAAAAGAGCATGGAGGTTCCTCAAAAAAAATGAAAAATAGCACTACTCTATGACCAGCAATTATATCTGAGTATTTATCTGAAGAAATCTAAATCACTAATTTAAAAAGATATATTGGCCAAAAAGGCATTCCTCTTTGGAGAAATGTATATTGAGGACCTCTGCCCATTTTTCCACTGTATTGTTTGGGGTTTGGGAGTAACTTGTATAAGTTCATTATATATTTTAGATATTAATCTCTTATTAGATATAAGAGATTATATAAGAGATTATATCTTTTGCAAATATCTTCTCCAATTCAGTAGGCTGTCTTTTTGTTCTGTTGACAGTTTCCTCTGCTATGCAAAAACCTTTCAGTTTGGTGTAGTCCTGTTTGTTCATTTCTTCTTTTGTTCCCTTGCCCAAGGAGATATATCCCCCCAAAACATCATTAAGAATAATGTCAAAGAATTTACTGCCTATGTGTTCTTTTAGGAGTTTTGTGATTTTGAGTGTTACATTTAATCTTTAATACATTTTGAGTTTATTTTTCTATAAGATGTAAAAAGGTAGTCTAATTCTATTTTTTCTATGTAACTGTCCCATTTCCTCAACAAAATGTATTGAACAGACTGTAGTTATTCCACTGTATATTCTTGCTTCCTTCATTAAATATTAATTGACCCTATAGGTGTGGATTATTTCTGGGGTTTCTAGTCTGTTTCATTGATCTGTGTGTCTATTTTTTGCCAGTATCATGCTGTTACTATAGCTTTGTAGTATAGTTTGATATCAGGTAGCATGCTACCTCCAACTTTGTTCTTTTTCCTCAAGATTGCTGTGGCCATTTGGGGTATTTTGTGGTTTGTATAAATTTTACATTTGTTCTATTACTGGGGGGAAAATGTCATTAATATTTTAATTACTTTTTATTGATTATGCGATTACAGTTGTCCCAATTTTCACCTTTGCCCTCCTCCACCAAGCACCCCTCACTCTCTCAGACCATCCCCACATCATTGTTCCTGTCCATGGGTCATGTGTATAAGTTCTCTGGCTACTCCATTTCCTCTACTGTACTTTACATCCCCATGGCTATTCTGGAACTACCTATTTCTGCTTCTTAATCCCCTCACCTCTTGGCTGTTTCCCCAACACCCCACTCCCACCTGACATCAAAATGTCTTCCAAATCCATTCTATCTCTGTTCTTGTCTGCTTATTTTGTTTTTTAGATTCAATTGTTGATAGATATGTGTTTATTGCTATTTTATAGTTCATAGTTTTGATGTTCTTCTTTTTCTTCAATAAGTCCCTTTAACATTTCATAGAATACTGGCTTAGTGATGATGAACTCCTTTAGTGTTTTCTTGTCTGGGTAGCTCTTATCTGCCCTTCAATTCTAAAAGGTATCTTTGCTGAGTACAGCATTCTTGGCAGTAGGTCCCTGCTTTTCATGACTTTGGATATTCCTTGCCCATCCCTTCTAGCCTGCAAAGTTTCTTTTGAAAAATCAGCTAACAGTCTATGGGAACTCCTTTGTAAGTAACTAATTAATTCTCTTGCTGTTTTTAAGATTCTCTCTTTCTCTCTAAACTTTGGCATTTTAATTATGATGTATCTTGATGTGTTCCTCTTTGTGTCCATCTTGTTTGGAACTCTCTGTGCTTCCTGGACTTGCATGTCTATTTCCTTTACCAAATTAGGGAAGTTTTCTTTCATTATACTTTCAAATATATTTCCAATTTATTGTTCTTTCTCCTTCTGGCCCCCCTATGATGTGAATGTTGGAATGTTTGAAGTTGCCCCAGAGGCTGCTTACACTATTTTCATTGTTGTTTTTTTAATTCTTTTCTCTTCTTGTTGTTCTGATTAGTTGTTTTTTGCTTTATTATGTTCCAAATCATTGATTTGATTCTCAGCTTCATCTACTCTACTGTTGTTCCCTCTAAATTGTTCTTTATTTCAATGAGTGTATCCTTTGTTTTTGACTGGATCTTTTTTATGCTGCTGAGGTCCTCAGTAAGTTCCTTGAGCATCATTTTACACAGTGTTTTGAACTCTGCATCTGATAGGTTGCTTACCTTCATTCTGTTTAGTTCTCTTTCTGGAGTTTTGATCTCTTCTTTCATTTGAGTCATTTCTTTGTCTCCTCATTTTGGCAGCTTCCCTATGTCTGTTTCTATGTATTAGATAGAGCTCCTATGACTCCCCATCTTGGTAGTGTCCAGTGGTGTCTAGTGGCACAGCCTCCCCAATCACCCAAGCTGGGTATTCAAGGTGCTCCCTCCATGTGGGTTGAGTAAATCCTACTCTTATAGTTGAGCCTTGATTGCTGTTGGCAGGTCAATGGGATGGGTTTACCTGAGCCAGTCAGCTACAAGGAGTGGCTCTGACCACTGACCATCAACCTCTGCCCTCTGTGGAGGATCAGCTGTGCAGGGGCAGGGTTGTGGTGCTCTGATGTCGTCTGTAGCTGACCACTGGCTGTGCAGGCTCTGGGATTTCCTGGGTGGTGTAGGCCAAGGTCAGCCCCCACCTGTGTATTTAGGAAGTTGTGCAGCATGAGCCAAGCCCAGCTTATGTTAATATATGAATAGGTGGGTCAGTAAGTTAGTGGGACAGAGTCTCAGGGGATATCCAGGGTGGGGCAAACAGTGTTAGCCAAGTTGATGGAGTTTCAGTTATGGCACTGGGCTGTGGGCTCTGTGGTAAGTGCAGTGAGGGCTCAGAAAGGGGCAATGGTCTCTGCTTGCCTTTCTGTCTGGGGGAAAACTGTCCCCTAGCTCTTGCCTTCATGCCAGACACTTCAGTTCCTCCCCATATGCCACTGGTACCGTTCAAGTTGTTACCCTGGTGCCAGAGCTCAGGGAGAGTGAATCTGAGTAAATCTGTGTGGGTTCTTTAAGGGGAGCTGCTTGGGACTCCAGAATATTTTTCCACTGACTCAATCCCTGCTGGTTTTTGCAACCAGAAGTTATGAGGATTTACCTTTCTGGCACTGGAACCCTGAGCGGGGAGCCTAGTGTGGGGCTGATGCTCCTACTCCAGAGATATCCTTCCTGAATTTTTATCTGCCAGACATGGATGTGGGACCAGCCTGTTCTGCATCTTTGCCCTTCCTGTCAGTCTGGATGGATGTGGTTTTTAATTCTGTGGTTGTCAGACTTCCATTCAAATAGATTTCTGATGGCTCTGAGTGATGGTTGTTCTGTATTTTAGTTGTAATTTTGATGTGGTTGTGCAAGGAGGCAAGCATGTTTACCTATGCTGCCATCTTAACCAGAAGCCTCATCTTTAATATTTTTATATTGATGACATTGAATATGTAGATTGCTTCAGGCATTATTTCAATGTTACTTCTATCAATAAGCACAGTATATGCTTCCATTTATTTGTATTTTCTTCAATTTCTTCCTTCACTGTCTTACTATTTTCTTTTTATGTGTGTGTGGACCCACTATTTTATTTATTTAATTTTAAATATTTTTAGTTTTCCATTGCAGTTGATGTACAATATTGTATTAGTGTCAGGTGTGCACCCAGTGATGAAATATTTATATAACTCATGGAGTGATCACTCCAGTAAATCCAGTATCCATCTGATACCATAGTTATTACAATATTATTGACTACATTCCCTATTGACTACAATATTATTTGAATCATCATGACTATTCTGAAACTATCAATTTGTACTTCTCAGTCCCTTCACCTTTTTTACCCACTCCCCGTAGCCCCTTCCTATCTGGCAACAATCAAAATGTTCTCTATGAGTCTGTTTTTGTTCTGCTTGTTTATTTTGTTTTTTAGATTCCAGGTATCTGGCATTTGTCTTTCTTTGTCTGACTTATTTCAGTCAATACAATGCCCTAGATCCATCCATGCTGTAGCTAATGACAGGAGTTCATTTTTTTTATGGCTCAGTCATATTCCATTGTATATATGTACTGCTTCTTGTACATCCATTCATCAACAATGGAAATTTAGGTTGCTTCCATATTTTGGCTATTGTAACAAATTAAATGAACAAGTGGTTGCATATGTATTTTTGAATTAGTGTTTTGTGGGGTTTTGTTCACAGATACCCAGCAGTGGAATTTTGGGGTCCTTTTTTGTCTCTTGTTATAGCCTTTGTTTTAAAGTCTATTTTGGCTGGTGTAAGTATTGCCACCCTAGCTTTTTTGTTTGTTCTCGTTTTTACGAAATATCTTTCAGTCTGTGAGTCTCTTGTAGACAGTGTATATAAAGTCTTGTTTTGTTAGCTATTCAACCACCATATATCTTTGGATTAGAGTATTTAATAAATTTACATTTAAAGTAGTTGTTGCCCTTGCTGGTATGGCTCAGCAGATAGAGTGCTGGCCTGTGAACCAAGGGGTAACTATATCAGTTCCCAGTCAGTGCACATGCCTGGGTTGTAGGCTAGGTCCCCAGTAGGGGGCATGTGAGAGGCAACCACACATTGATGTTTCTCTCCCTACCTTCCCTGTTCTCTAAAAATAAATAAAATCTTTAAAAATAAATATAGTACTTGTTGATAGATATGTATTTATTGCCATTTTATTTATATATCTTATTCTTTTAAACACTTCTTATACTACTCTTTTGCTGGTGATGAACTCCTTTAGCTTTTTACTGTCTGAGAAGCTCTTTTTCTGACCTTTGATTCTAAATGATAGTTTTGCTGGGTAATCTTTTTTATTGAATTTACTGGAGTTACATTGGTTAATAAATTTATATAAGTTTAAGGTATACAGTTCTATAGTACAATATCTGTGTATTGTATTGTGTGTTCCACCCCAAGTCATGTCTCTTTCCATCACCACTGATTCCCCATTGATCCTCTCCTGCCTTCCTTATTCCTGTTTCCCTCTGGTAATGAACATACTGTTGTCTGTCTATGAAGTTTTAGTTGTTTGGTGTTTTGTTTTATTTTGTTTTGTTTTGTTTAATCCCTTCCCTTTACCTTTTGCAACAGCATGGATGAATCTATTGTGCTAAGTGAGATAAGCCTGTCATAGAAAGACAAATACCATATGACTTCATTTATATGTGGAATCTAATGAATAAAATAATAAACAAAATGAAAACTGACTCATAGCTGTCAGGGGAGGGGTGGAAGGCTGGGTTTTAAAGGTGAGTAAAGTTGGTTGTAGGTCCTTGCTTTTTATCACTTGGAATATTTCATGCCAATTGCTTCTGGCCTGAAATGTTTCTATTGAGAAATCAGCTGACAATCTTATGGGAGCTCCCTTGTAGGTAAAGTATCTAACTGCTTTCTTCTTGCTGCCTTTAAGATTCTCTCTTTGTCTTTAACCTTTGGCATTTTAGTTATGGTATGTCTTGATGTGGTCCTCTTTGGGTTCATCCTGTTTGAGACTCTCTATACTTCCTATGCTTACTATATTGTTATTTCCATCACCAGGTTGGGAAAGGTTTTTATATTATTCAAGTAGATTTGCAATTTCTTGCTTTCTCTCTTCACCTTCTGGTACCCCATGATGTGAATGTTTATATACTTGATGTTGTCCCTTAAACTTCCCTAACTTTTTAGATTATTTTTTATTCTTGGTGTTCTGATTAAGGGCTTTCTGCTTCCTTATCTTCCAAATCATTGATCTGATCCTCTGCTTCATCTACTCTACTATTCTCTGTTTTTCTTTTCACTAATTGTATTCTTCATTTCTAACTGACTTTTTGGTTTTCGACCTCCATTTTTATGTTTCCTATCTTTTTGTTTAAGTTCTCATTAAGTTTTTTTTGCTCTTTAAGTCAACAATTTTCAACTCTTGTGCTACAAGGATTTTTAAAACACAAAATACTTGTATTTAGTCAGGGGCACTGATCTCTTCTCCCTTGGATTGTAACACACACAAAAAAAATGACAACAGCCAACAGACTAATAGCCATTCAGTGTGAATGAATCAAAATTACACTTTTTTCAGATTGAAAAAACATTTTTTTTGTTTGCCACAGAATTTTAGTAATTAGTTTATGTGTGCCATGAGATGAAAAAGGTTGAAAATGCTGCCCTAAGTTTATTGAGTTTCCTCATACTAGTGTTTTGAACTCTGCACTGTAGATTGCTTGTCTGCATTTTTTTTTAGTTCTTTTTGTGGTGTTTTGTTCTGTTCTTTCATTTGGGACACGTTTCTTTGTCTCCACATTTTAGCTTCCTCCCTGTGTTTGTTCTATCTATTGGGAATAGTTGCTACATCTCCTGCTCTTTGTCAAGTAGCCTAATGTAATAGGTGTCCTGTAGGGCACAGCCTCCCAATCACCAGATCTGAGCACTCTAGGTATGTCCCCCCAAGGAGGTGTGTAGCCTCCTGTTGTAGTTTAGCCTTAACTGCTGTTGGCACATTACTGGGAGGGATTTACCACCAGGCCAGTTGGCAGCAAGGAGTGGCCAAGACCACAGCAGAGGAGCTGTTGTGTAGGGGCCGACACTATGGGGCAGGATTCACTTCTTCAGGACTCCGGTGCCTGCTGAGTCTGCCCCTTGAGTGTGTTGCTCACAGAGGTGATTATGTGGTGCTTCTGTGTGGTTTAATGCTGTTCATTGGGTACACTAGCTCTGGAGTTTACTGGGAGGTGTAGGTCTAGGTCACCTATCACCTGTACCCTGCTCAGGGCCATCTGACATGAGCTATAAAGCAGTCTGCAGATAACTGCTGCTGAGCTGGGCTTTGAGGTGCCCAGGAGAGACCAAGCCACAAACCAAAGCCAGCTACCACTGGCTCCAGGCCTGAGTTTTTAGCAAGAGCTCTGGAACAT
This sequence comes from Sturnira hondurensis, assembly GCF_014824575.4. Classification (NCBI taxonomy): domain Eukaryota; kingdom Metazoa; phylum Chordata; class Mammalia; order Chiroptera; family Phyllostomidae; genus Sturnira; species Sturnira hondurensis. Next base: position 175,754 of record NW_028091639.1, read on the forward strand.
ACTGAGGCTATATACTGCTTGTTTAAGAGGTTTTAGGAAAGTCTGAAGCATGAGCCAAGATAGGCCATTTTTACAGAAGAGCCACTGGAAACAGCTTGGGTGGGCCTGAACATTGGGGAAAGGTCTCAAGGAATCACCAGGGCTGGGAGAACAGTGCTAGCCAGGACGATGGAGACTCAGATATGGCACCTGACTGCCAGCTATGTGAGGGGAGGGCTCACCAAAGGAATAGTGATCTCTGCCAGCAATTCTGATGGAAAGACAGCTGCTCCTCCGGCCCTTGTCATGATCCTAGACTGTTTACTTCCTTTCCATCTATCTCTGATGCCTTTTAACATGCTGCCCCAGTCCTTAAACTCAGAAAAACTCTAAGTCCAGCTGCAGGTCCTTTAAGAGGAGTGCCTCCAGATGTGCTCTGTTTCACTCAGCCACAATCTCCACTGGCTTTCACAGCCAGAAGTTATGGGAACTTCCCTTGATAGCACTGGAACACTGGGCTGGGGCACCTGGTGTGGGCCTGAGACCCCTTGCTCCTCAGGGGTGGACCTTTGCAGCTGAGATATCCTTCCTGACGTTTAACCACCACATGTGTGAGTGGAACCATTCCATTCCCTGTCTCCTCCCTCCTACCTCTCTTGATATAGCTTCTTCTTTATATCCTTAGTTGTAGGACTCTGTTCAGCTAGATTTCCAGCAGTTATAAACGATGGTTGTTTTGTAGTTAGTTGTAATGTGATGTGGTTGTGGGAGGATGTGAGTACTGCATTTACCAATTGTAAATGGGAGTGTTGCCTTAATTTCTCTTTCTGGAAGTTCATTATTGGTGTATAAAAATACAGCCAATTTCTAAATATCAATATTGCATCCTGCTACATTACTGAATTCATTTAAAAGTTCTAATAGTCTTTTTGGTGGAATCTTTAGTATCATGTCATCTACAAATAATGACAGCTGTCTGTCTTCCTTTCCAATTTGGATGCTTTCTACAATTTTTTTTTTTGCATGACTGTTGTGGTTAAGGCTTTCAATACTATGTTAAATAAAAGTGCTGAAAAGTGAGCATCCTTGTCTTGTTCCTGTTCTTAAGGAAAATGCTTCCAGCTTTTCCTGTATGATGTTAGCCATGGGTTTGTGATATATGGCCTTTATTATGTTGAGGTATGTTCCCTCTATTCTCACTTTGCTGAGAGTTTTTATCCTAAGAGGAGGCTAGATTTTGTCAAATGGTTTTTCTGCATCTATTGATATAACCATGTGATTTTATCCTTCATTTTGTTTATGTGGTGTGTCACATTAATTGATTTATGGGTACTGAACCAACCTTACATCCCACAAATATATCCACTTTATTACAATGGATGATATTTTTTATGTATTGCTGATTTTGGCATGCTAATTTTTTGAGGTTTTTTTGTATCTATGTTCATCAAGGATGTTGGCCTATAATTTTATCTGTAATGTCTCCATCAGGTTTTAGAATCAATGTGTGATTCTGGCCTTGTAAAATAACCTTTTTGGAATAGATTGAGAAAGATTGGTGCTAGTTCTTTTTTGAATGTTTGGTAAAATTTATATGTGAAGATGGTCCAGGACTTTTGTTGTTGAGAGTTTTTTGATTACTGATCTGATTGTATTAGTAGTTCTTGGTCAGTTCTGATTTTCTGTTTCCTCTTGATTCACTCTTGGAATATTATATATTTCTAGGAATTTGTCCACTTTTCCCAAGTTGTTCAATTTATGGGCATATAATTGTTCATAGTATTTTCTTAGAAATCCTTTGTATTTCTTTGGTGTCAGTTGTTACTTGTCCTCTATTATTTCTCATTTGTTTTATTTGGGTCCTCTCTCTTTTTTTCTTGAGTTCGGCTGAAGGTTTGTCAATTTTCCTTATCTTTTCAAAGAACAAGTTATTGGTTTCAATGTTCTTCAGTATTTTTGGCTCTATTTTATTTCCACTATGATCTTATTATTTTCTTCCTTCTACAGACTTCAAGAATTGTTTATTCTTTTTCTGTTTCCTCTAAGAGTAAAGTTGGATTGTTTACTTGAGACTTTTCTTGCTTCCTGAGATAGTCCTGTAATGCTATGAATTTTCCTCTTTGGACTGCTTCCACTGTGTCCCACAGATACTGGGTCATTGTGTGTTCATTTTTATTTCTCTAAATGTATCTTTTGATTTCCTCCTTGATCTCACTGTTAACATATTCATTATTTAATAGCATGTTGTTTAGCCCCCACGTGTGTTTTCCATTTCTCTTCTTGTCATTGATTTTTACTTCCATATCATTGTGATCAAAGAAGTTGCTTGATACAACTTCTCTCTTCTTAAATTTATTGAGACTTGTTTTGTAGCCTAATATGTGATCTGTCCTGGAAAGTGTTCCATGTGCATTTGAAAGGAATGTATATTCTGCTGGTTTTTTGTGAAATATTCTAGAAATATCAATTAAATCCATGTACTCTAAGGTGTCGCTTCAGGTGATTGTTTCCTTGTTGATTTTCTGACTGAATATCCTTTAACAGAATGGCTATTAGTCCCTACCTTTATGTCTGTCATTATTTTGTTTATATATTTAGGTGCTCCTATGTTGGGTGCATAAATATTTACTAGGGTTATACCCTCTTGGATTACTCCCTTTATTGTTATGTAGTGTCCTTCTTTATCTCTTTTTATAAGCTTTGTTTTAAAGTCTATTTTTCTGATGTAAATATTGCTACCACCAATATTTTTCATTTCCATTTGCATGAAATATCTTTTTCTATCCCTTTACTTTCAGTCTCTGTGTGTTTTTTACTTTGAAGTGAGTCTCTTTCAGGCAACTTCCGTAGGTATTGTTTTCTTATCCATTCAGCCATCCTGCATTTAAATCCATTTACATTTAAAGTAATTTTTGACAGATATGTAGTTGTTGCCACTGAATTATTCAAATTTTTGTCTTTATTTTTTCTTCCTTAAGAATACTCATTAACATTCATTTCTTGTAATACTGCTTTATTAGTGATGAACTCCTAGCTTTTTCTTGTTGGGGCAGCTCCCTATTTCTCCTTTAATTTTAAAAAAATTATTGTTCAAGTACACTTATTTGTCTTTCACTCCCACCCCAGCCCACCTCTCCCATGGGGAGGTGCTCCCCACCTCCCTCCCATTTCCACCCCCCTTAGTTGTTGTTCCATCTGTCCCTGTAAAGCCTTCCCTTCTTTCCCTCAAATTCCCTCCCCTCTCCGCTCTGGTCACTGTCCCCCTGTTCTCTGTTTCAGTGTCTTTGGTTATATTTTTGCTTGCTTGTTTGTTTTGTTGTTTAGCTTCCTGTTAAAGGTGAGAACATATGGTATTTGTCTTTCAATGCTTGGCTTATTTCACTTAGCATAATGTTTTCCATTTCCATCCATGCTGTTGCAAAGGGTAGGAGCGCCTTCTTTCTTTCTGCTGCATAGAATTTCATTGTGTATACGTACCATAATTTTTTGATCCATTCATTTACTGATGGGCACCTAGGTTGCTTCCAGCTCTTGGCTATTGTAAATAGTGCTGCTATGAACATTGGGGTGCATACGTTCTTTTGGATTGGTGTTTTAGGATTCTTAGGATATAATCCCAGCAGTGGAATTGCTGGGTCAAAAGGCAGGTCCATCTTTAGTTTTCTGAGAAAATTCCATAATGTTTTCCATAGTGGTTGTACCAGTCTGCAATCCCACCAACAGTGAACTAGAGTCCCCTTTTCCCCACAACCTCTCCAGCACTTGTTGTTTGTTGCTTTGTTTATGATGGCTACTCTGACCGGTGTAAAGTGGTATCTCATTGTGGTTTTAATTTACATCTCTCTGATAACTAGTGATATTGAGCATCTTTTGATGTGTCTCTGGATCTTCTGTATGTCCTCTTTGGAGAAATGTCTGGTCAAGTCCTTTGCCCACTTTTTAATTGGGTTGCTCATCTTGGAGTGGAGTTGTGTGAGTTTTTTATATATTTTGGAGATTAAATCCTTGTCTGAGGTATCATTGGCAAATATGTTTTCCCATACATTTGGTTCTCTTTTTATTTTAATACTGTTTTCTTTAGCTGTGCAGAAGCTTTTAATTTTTATGAGATCCCATTTGTTTATTCTTTCCTTTATGTCCCTTGCTCTAGGGGACATATCAGTCAAAAAGTTGTTGCATGAAATATCTCAGATTTTCTTGCCAATGTTCTCCTCTAGGACTATAATGGCTTATATTTAAGTCTTTTATCCACCTTGAATTTATTTTGGTGTATGGTGTAAGTTGGTGCTCGAGTTTCTTTTTTTTTTTCTTTTTTTTCTTTTTTTGCATGTAGCTGTCCAGTTCTCCCAACACCATTTGTTGAAAAGGCTATTATTAGTCCATTTTATGTTGCTGCCCCCTTTGTCGAATATTAATTGCCTGTAGAGATTTGGGTTTATTTCTGGGCTCTCTGTTCTGTTCCATTGGTCTATGGGCCTGTTTTTATGCCAGTACCAGGCTGTTTTGATTACAGTGGCCTTGTAATACAGTTTGGTATCAGGTATTGTGATCTCTCCTACTTTGCTCTTCTTTCTCAAAATTGCAGCTGCTGTTCAGGATTGTTTATGGTTCCATATAAATTTTTGAAGTATTTGTTCTATGTCTGTGAGGCATGTCATTGGTACTTTAATAGGTATTGCATTGAATCTGTAAATTGCTTTGGGTAGTATGGACATTTTGATGATGTTAATTCTTCCAATCTATGAACATGGTATATGTTCCCATTTGTTTGTGTCTTCCTTGACTTCTTCAGTGTTGTGTAGTTTTCTGCATACAGGTCTTTTACCTCCTTGGTTAGGTTTATTCCTAGGTATTTTATTTTTCTTTTTGTTATATTGAATGGGATTTTTTTTTCTTGATTTTTGTTTCTGCTGTTTCATTGTTGGTATACAAAAATGCCTTTGATTTCTGAATATTGACTTTGTATCCTGCTGTTTTGCCAAATTCATTTATTAGATTGAGCAGTTTTGGGGTAGAGTCTATAGGGTATTCCATGTACACTATCATGTCATCTGCAAACAGTGATGGTTTTGTTTCCTCCTTTCCAATTTGGATGCCTCTTATTTTCTTTTCTTGTCTGATCACTAGGGCTAAAACTTCCAATACTATATTGAATAGAAGTGGTGAAAGTGGACAACTTTGTCTTGTTCCTCATCTTAGTGGAAAAGACTTTAGTTTTTCCCCATTGATTATGATGTTGGCTGTAGGTCTTTCATATATGGCCTTTATTATACTGAGGAATGCTCCCTCTATTCCCACTTTGCTGAGTGTTTTTATCGTAAATGGGTGTTGTACCTTATCAAAAGCTTTTTGCATATATTGATATGATCATGTGATTTTTGTCTTTGCTTTTGTTTATATGATGTATTATATTTACTGATTTGCAAATATTGAATCATCCTTGCATCCCTGGGATGAATCCCACTTGGTCATGGTGAATGATCTTTTTAATGTATTGTTGGATGCAGTTTGCCAATATTTTATTGAGGATTTTAGTGTCTATGTTCATCAGCAATATTGGCCTGAAGTTTTCTTTCTTTGTTGTATCTTTATCTGACTTTGGGATTAGGATGATGGTGGCTTCCTAAAAAGAGTTTGAGAGTCTTCCATCATTTAGGAATTTTGGGAATAGCCTGTAATGAATAGGGGTTATCTCTTCCTTAAATGCTTTGTAGAATTCTCCTGTGAAACCATCTGGTCCAGGGCTTTTGTGCTTTGGGAGATTTTTGATTACTGCTTCAGTTTCATTTGCTGTTATTGGTCTATTCAGGCTTTCTGCTTCTTCTTCATTGAGTTTTGGAAGGTTATATTTTTCTAGAAATTTATCCATTTCACCTAGGTTTTCAAATTTTTTGGCATACAGTTCTTCATAGTAATTTCTTACAATCCTTTGTATTTCTGTGGGGTCCGTTGTAATCTCTCCTCTTTCATTTCTGATTGTGTTTATTTGGGTTCTCTCTCTTTTTTTCTTGATGAGGCTGCTTAAAGTCTTGCCAATTTTGTTTATCTTTTCAAAAAACCAGCTCCTGGATTAATTGATTCTTAGAATTGTGCTTTTAGTTTCTATGTCATTTAATTCTGCTCTGATCTTGGTTATGTCCCTCCTTCTACTTGCTGTGGGCTGTCTTTGTTGTTGTTCCTCAAGTTCTTGTAGGCATAGGGTTAGGTTGTTTGTTGAAATGTTTCTATCTTTTTTAGGTACGCCTGTATTGCTATGAACTTCCCTCTCAGGAGTGCCTTCTCTGTGTCCCATAAGTTTTGGGTTGTTGTGAGTTCATTTTCATTTGTTTCCAGAAACTTTTTGATTTCTTCCCTAATTTCATTCTTGACCCATTTGTTGTTTAATAGAATGCTATTCAATCTCCATGATTTTGAGTGTTTTGGGTCTTTTCTCTTGCGGTTGGTTTCCAGTTTTGGTCCCTTGTGATCAGAGAAAATGCTCAGGATGATTTCAATTTTCTTAAATTTATTGAGGCCTGTTTTGTGTTCTATCGTATGGTCTATCTTGGAAAATGTTCCATGTGCATTTGAAAAGAATGTGTATTTAGCTTCTTTGGGATGAAGGGCTCTATATATATCAGTTAAGTCCATTTCATCTAGGATGTTGTTCAGTTCCACAATATCTTTCTTGATATTTTGTTTAGAAGATCTGTCCATTTTTAACAGTGGGGTGTTAAAATCCCCCACTATAATTGTGTTGCTGTCAATATCTTTCCTGAAGTCCTCTAAAATTTTCTTTATATATTTGCATGCTCCTATGCTGGGTGCATATATATTTACAATGTTCATGTCTTCTTGGTGGATTCTTCCCTTGAGTATTATGAAGTGACCTTCTGGGTCTCTTTTTATGGCCCCTTTTTTGAAGACTATTTTGTCTGATATGAGTATTACTACCCTGGCTTTTTTTTTTCCCCAGGCTGTTTGCTTGGAAAATTTGTTTCCAGCTCTTCACTTTTAGTCTGTGTGGATCTTTTTTCCTGAGGTGGGTCTCTTGTAGGCAGCAAATGTGTGGGTCATGCTTCCTTATCCATTAAGCTATTCTATGTCTTTTGATTGGAGCATTTATTTTATTTACGTTTAAGGTTATTATTGATAGGTACTTATTCCTTGTCATTTTTATTCCTGTATTTCTCATTGTTTCTCTCTTTTCCTTCCTTTACTTAAAGCAGCCCTTTTAGTATTTCTTGAGGAGCTGGTTTGGTAGAGGTGTATTCTTTTAGACTTCTTTTGTCTTGGAAGCTCTTTATTTGACCATCTATCTTGATTGAGAGCCTTGCTGGGTAAAGTAGCCTTGGTTGCAGGCCTCTGGTTCTCATTACCTGGAATATTTCTTGCCATTCTCTTCTTGCTTGGAACATTTCCATTGAGAAGTCAGCTCCCTTGTATGTTACTTCCTTTTTCTCCCTTCCTGCCTTTAAGATTCTCTCTTTGTCTTGAAATTTTGCCATTTTAATGATGATGTGTCTTGAAGTGGGCCTCTTTGGGTTCCTCTTGATTGGGACTGTCTCTGTTTCCTGGATGTGTGACTTTTTCTGTCATTAAATTAGGGAAATTTTCCCTCATTACTTTTTCAAATAGATTTTCTATCCCTTGCTCGTCTTCTTCTCTTACTGGTATCCCTATTATTTGGATATTATTATCTTTCATATTGTCTTGCATTTCTCTTAACCCCTCTTCATTCTTTCTGAGCCTCTTTTCCTTTTCTTGCTCTTTCTGGGTGTTTTTTTAAAAAATATTTTATTCATTTATCTTTAGAGGGAAAGGGAAGGAGGGAGGGAGAGAAATATCAATGTATGGTTGCCTCTCGTGTGTCCCCCGCTGGGAACTGGCCTGCAACCCAGGCATGTGCCCTGACTGGGAATCGAACCATGACCTTCTGGTTCACAGGCCCGTGCTCAATCCACTGAGCCACACCAGCCAGGGCTATTGTTTTCTACTTTGTCCTCCAACTCACTGATCCGATCTTCTGCTTCATCGATCCTGCTTTTGATTCCTTCCACTGTGTTCTTCAGCTTCGAAATGGTATTCTTCATTTCTTCTTGGCCCTTGCTGATTGTTTCTATTTCTTTTTGCACGTTGATATAGTTTGCAGTTAGTTCATTGTAACTCCCCTGTAGTTTCTGGTAGCTCATTGTGAGCTCTTTGAACTTCCTGATAACCAGTGCTTTGAATTCAATATCTGATAGCTGACTTGCGTCTATTTCATCTAGCATTCTTTCTGAGGCTTCCTCCTTTCCTTTCATTGGGGGGATGTTTCTTTGTCTTCCCATTGTTTGTGAGACTCCTCTTGTTAGCTTCAGCTTCTTAAATTGATTTGTTCTGGCTTTCTGGATTTATGGTGTGAACTCCTGTGGTATAATACCTGTGAGATTCAGTGGTGTAGTCTCTTTGATCTCCCCAGCTCGCTGGTCTTGGACTGTCCTTTATGTTGGCTCTGAGTTTGTCTTTGGGTTTTTATTGTTTCTGGGTCTTTCTTTTGTGGGTCCTTCCCACCAGCTGGTGAACTGATGGTCCCTCTGTCCACTACCCATTTTAATTTGTTGTGTTGGTGAGGGCAGGTTGCGTTGAAGCTAGTTCTTCTGCGTGTACAGGGTTTTGAGGGTTCCCTTTTGCTCTTGTTCAGTTGTTTGCCCTGGGTAGTTTCTTCACTGTTTCTTTCAGATAGGTCTTGGGTTGAGGTTTGTGTGGTTTTTACTCCCTCCATCTTCCCCTGTTGTTATCTGTTGGTGGTTTCTTCGTTATTGGATTTCTTCTTTCTTTGGTATCCTGGTGTTCACCACTTCCACCTACTCTTTTTGTGTGTTTAATCAGTTGGAGGGGAAGGTAAACTGGTTTATGACAGCAGGAGAGTATTCTATGATATTTACAGTAGCAGCCAGTAAAGAAGAGATAGGTGATTCTCTGACTATGTACAGCGATAACCATAATATTCAACCCAACTAGCCACTTTTTAGAAAGGATGGAAAGAAGATAAGGCTCTTGTTGGGGAGAGAGGGTTTGTGATTTGGATCTAGAAAGGAGTGAGGTTGAGGGAGATCAGATTCTAAGGTAAGGTGAGAATAAAGGATGGTAAATAGGTGTAATATGAGAGAGAATAGAGTTAAGCACTACAGTATTATAGTTCAGGCAACAATGAAGTAGGCTAAGATCTGGGGAGGGTGTTGTGTAGTATTTACAATATATGTAACAGCTATTATTTACAATAATATTAGAGCAACAATCATATGACAGAACCTATGACATACCAAGATTAGGCAGTATTGGACCTTCAATAGTGTGCTACATGGGCAAGGGGAAGTAAAGGATAGTAAATTAGCAATACACTATGATTGAGGGGACAAGGGAAACCTGTCAAGTGATAAAATATATCCAGCCAAGATAAGAAGACTATACAGAAAGAGGAGGAATAAAAAGATACTATTAAAATAAAAGATGTAAGAATAATGAAAAAATACAAATATGCAGTAACTTGTAGTTCCTCTGCTATAGCAAAGTGAAATTTGTTGCTCTATCTCTACTGTTGGGATGTCCCCTCTTTGAGTCCAACTCTGGTCTTTCCATTGTTCCAAGTCTTTTGTCTCACTTGGAGGGAGTGGGGTGTGAAAAGAAAGGGGGGGGGGGGGAAAGGCAGCAGAAGGGNGAAAAGAAAGGGGGGGGGGAAGGCAGCAGAAGGGAGGAAAAAGCAGGAGGTTTGGAAAGAAAGGAAGAAGCAACAAAATAGAGGAAGAGAGAGGGTAAAAGTATTGAAAGATAAAACAATAATAAAGTTAAAAAACAAAAGATTATTTTAAAAAACAAATATAAGACAGAAACCTGTACTTGAACAAGAATTAAATAAAAATTATATTTAAAAAAAAGAAGCAGTCTTAGCTCCTAAAAAAGTGTTAAATTCATACAAATAGACCCTCTGGTCTGGGCTATGAGTCCTGCTCTTGTCAACAAATACACACAGGCAGATAGCTGCAGCTAGTAGGGAGGACTGAATGAAACCCACTGGGGAAACAGCAGGAGCATTGCCCCCTGAGTTCTAATTATAGCAAACCTCAGTATTTTTTCATAAAGTAAAACTAGGATGACCTACAAAATAATATTTGCCATGATTCTTATAGGAGTTGGTGTATCTTTAAAATATCAAAACAAAAATGTTTTAAATTATTTTGCCTCAAAAAAGTGTGAACTGATTTTTGAATTGGACCCCTACCAAGGGATCAAAAGCAAGACAACCACAGGATGAGGTTGCCCAGTGGAAGCATGACTTGGAGAGCCTTTCTTGCAAAGGTCTTCAGAGTAACCTGATGTTAGAGTCTATTCATCTACTCAATAGGAGATGGATAAAAAGCAAAAGAGAGGAAGATAAAACAAAGTAAAAAGAAGCCACTTATTGTTATGCTTAATACTAGTTTCATACAATAAATTTAACATCTTCCCATTTATTCTTATTTCATTCTTCTACTATCCCTAATGGAGTGGTGGGAAAATTATGAAAATGGGGCTATTGATGCCCCCAAAATTTTGGCCCATGCTACACAGTTATTTATTGGGAGAGTTTTCCTACATCAACTTTATACTATTTATGTTAAAACTTGGGGGAAGAAAAAGAAAAATGATACCTAGAAAGATATTTGTGCTCCCATGTTTACTGTAGCATTGTTCATCATAGCCAAGATACAGAAACAATCTAAGTGTACATTGATGTATGAATGGATAAAGAAATTGTGATAAATGTTTATGTGTGTGCATATACATACACACACAGTGAAATATTATTCTGCTTTTAAAAAAGAGGTCCTGCCATTTGCAACAATATGGATGAACCTAAAGGACATTATGCTAATTGAAATAAGCCAAATATAGAAATAAAAAACTGCATAATCTCACTTATCTGTAAATTTTTTGAAAAGTAGCATACATAGAAGCAGAGAATGTAGAAAAGTGGTTACCAGAGTCAGGGGGCTGGGGGAAATTGGGAGATGTTGGTCAAAAAGTACAAAGTTGCAGTTACATAACATTAATGACTCTAGAGATCTAATGTACAGTATAATGACTATAGTTAATAACATTGTATTGTTATACTGGAATTGTGGTAAGAGAGTAAATTTGAGGTGGACTCATGACAAAATAAATAATAGCTATGTGAGAAGATGATATTAATTAGCTTGAGTCTAGTAATCTTTTGAATATATATATGCACATCAAATCAGCATGTTGTACACCTTAAATATATACAATTTGTGCTAAATAATTTTTTTAAACTGGGGGAAGGATCATTGGGTTGTAACCCAACATATGGCACCCACTCTTCATATTCATGCACAAGCCACTTTCCCTCCTTGGGTCTCAATTTTTCTATGTAATAAGATGAGGAGCTTATATCCTTTGCAATAGCATGGATGGAACTGGAGAGCATTATGCTGAGTGAAATGAGCCAGGTGGTGAAAGACAAATACCATATGATCTCACCTTTAACAAGAACCTAATCAACAAAACAAACAAGCAAGCAAAATATAACCAAAGACACTGAAATAGAGAACAGGTGGACAGTGACCAGAGGGGAGAGGGGAGGGGGGAGGGGACTTCAGAGGAAAAGGGAAAGGATTTATAGGAACTAGTATAAAGGACACATGGACAACAATTAAGGGGGGTGGGAATGGGAGTGAGGTGGGGAGCACTGGGGAGGTGGGATGGGATGGAAGTAAAAGACAGAAAACTGTACTTGAACAACAATGAAATAAATTAAAGCCAAAAAGTTGTGGGACTCAGATCTCTCCCTACATTTTTAGAGGGCCAACACAGTATGCAAGGAAACACAGATTTTCCAAGGTGACGGGCTTCTAACCAACTATCCTTGAAACACATTTTGTTGCTAGCTGAAAACTGGCATAAAATCAGTCCAAAGCAAAGCTGGCTTCAGGGCCCACCAGGAAAATGCTACACTACAAATGATGAGGCTGCATGGTATCTAACTTCAGCCATCTTCCATGTCAAATTGCACATAGCACTCTGAGGAGTGAAGGAAGGTCATCACGGGGCAAGCAGACTTAAAAAAACATTAAGGTATCTAACTGGAGTTGTGCTGGGAAAAGAAACTGTTTCTTCTCCCTCAGGGAGGGATGGTCTTATACAGGAAGGAGGGGGAGGCAAAAGTAGCTTTACAGTTGTGAGTAGATGAAACAGAGTTTATTCTTTTGTTATTTATTAATTATTATATTATTTCCCATATGAACAATTGCAAACCTCCTTTTGCCCACACCTCTATATAAGCAGAATTATGATTTCTAGGGTTCTCAGAAAACACTCTTATCCTAAATCTCCTACCTCCCTTCTACCACGGGTGCCTAAAATGCCATCCTTACAAGTCCATTCCTTTGGGGTATATTGCCTATTTGCAATCAAATTTTATAATCCTAAAACTTTTGTGAAAGGCTATATATTATCACTAACAGTTTAGCATGAATAACTTTGCCACAGGCTTTTTCTCTTTTCCTTCAGAGAAACTGGCAAATTTCACCAAAAAGTCTGTTGTTCTATCCTACTTCCTGTGATATACCATTCTCATCACTCCTGGCACTATGCTTCTTCTCACCCTCTGGAGCCCAAAATCCTAATGCAGATTATTCTATTCTCCATTGCCCTTCCCCTCAATTGTCTATTTTCTTAATGGAGCAGTTCTTGGCTAGTCAGAAAGGCTGCTTATATATCAAGAGACAAATGAGCTCTCAATGTTAATGCAATAAAATACAAACCTGCCCAGAGCTCCCAGGGGTCAGATATTAATTTCCTTGGCTCCAAGCCCTCCCTTCTTTTGCCCTTGCTAATATTAATTGGGTTCCTACTTTACTTTCGGTGACCAAAACTTGTGGATGTAAAAAGGGTAAGTATCCTCACAAAGTGATCCCTTCATAAGTTCCTAATAAGACAGTTCATGGTGCCTAGTCATGCCTCGGGCTAATAACTTCCTTCCTAAAAAGGTTAATCTTTGCCTTAAGTGAGCCCTGTCCATTTTTCATGTGCATTTAGGTTAACACAACCTTTGAAATGCCCCCTTTCAGACCCCTGGGAAGCATAACCACTCTTAAGGAAGCACAGAATCTTGTTAACAATCCTGTAAACTGATCCGGCATTGCTTTCTCCAACCTTCACATAATCTCCCTTACATTCCCTCCTTAATTCCACATGTATAAAAGAAATGGAAAAACTGTCATTCTCTGGAGGGTTTGAGATCTTGCTTCCTGGCAATGTCATCGCTTTGGCTCAAATAAACTCATATATATTCTCTACAGATTTGGACATTTCTTGTGTTGACAGCCTGATGCTGATATTTCTGGTCTGGTTCTCAGTCATTCTACTGGTGTAGTCTCAGCACATCTACAGGCCATTTAGAGATGGTGGTGAATGGGGGTGTAGAGATGAAGGTAAAATGCTTGAAAGAAGGGGTTATGTTCCCTTTAACTACCATGAAACACACACACACACACACACACACACACACACACACACACTAAAACAGAACTGTACTGTATACCTTGGCCAAGTAGCTCAGTTGGTTAGAGCATCATCTGGATATGCCAAGGTTGCTGATTCAATCCCTGGTAAGGGCACATGCAAGAATAAACCAATGGATGTGTAAATAAGTGAAGGAACAAATCAATGTCTGTCTCTCTCTCCCTCTCTCTCCCTCTCTCTCTCTCTCTCAAAAGAAAAAAAGACAAAACAGAACTGTAAAGTTGAAAGGGCTTGACCTTAGATCTCAGAAAAACAAAGAAACAATGGCAAGAGGTCTAGGAAATGAAGTTGTGGGGTAGATCAGATACAAAATTTTCAGCTCTGTATTTCATAACAGTGCAAGCAAAAATAATTGTACCTGATCTCTGGGGTTCACAAGCATTCGGTACAAATTCTGGATTTGCCCTGTCTTGGGTCTGTGACCTTGGAAAGTCTACTTATTTATTTGCACCTCGGTTTCCTCATCTTTAAAATGAGTGTGCCACACACCTTACATGGCTGTGAGGCTTAAAGATCATTTATTTTTACCAGCTCAAAGGTATGTGATATATAACGAAAATCACAGTAAATGGTAAATGGTGCTGCTCTATAAGAAGGTACATAGAAGGAAGCAATAAACTTGAAAACCATGCAAGGATTTCCCTTGTTTCCACGAATGACTGGACAATTAGTTAAAAGGCATTAGCATTATATAGTAGGTGCTGTGGGGATAAAGACAGTTAAGATACTGTTTCCCTCTTTTTCCCTTCTTCATTCAACAAATACTTATGGAGATGTTTTACTATACCTGGCACTAATAGCTCCTTGACTATTCCTTGACAACAGCTGGTACTATGCTCGGTTAGAGCTACAAAGGTAAGTAAGACATGTCCTTGATTTCATGGGGAATCCTGCACTCATTGGAGGGCTCTGCATAAGGTGTTAGAAGATAACATATTTAAATAACATGTGAGGGTTAAGAATGGAAGGGAGGTCAAATTATCACAAATTTCCAAGTGATGTTAAATGGGAAGGAGTACCAACTATATCACTAAAGATTCAGATTATACATTAGAAAGGATTCCCATCTGTATTTCTTTTTTTAATATATTTTATTGATTATACCATTACAGTTGTTCTATTCCCCCCTTCATTCCCCTCCACCCACACACTCCCTCCCCCACCATTCTCCCCCTTAGTTTATAACCACGTGTCTCAAGTTCTTTAGATTCTATATTTCCCCCACTATTCTCACCCTCCCCCTATCTATTTTCTACCTACCATCTATGCTATTTTCTGTGCCTTCTCCCCCCTTCTCCCCCTCCCACCCCCATGTTTCTAGTCCTCCATGTGTTCTTCATTTCTATGGTTCCACTCCTGATCTAGCTGTCCTCTTGGTTTGCTTTTGTTTTAGGTGTGGTTGTTAATAACTGTGTGTTTGAACAGTCCTTTCACTGTTCATATTTTTCATCTTCTTTTTCTTAGATAAGTCCCTTTAGCATTTCATATAATAAGGGCTTGGTGATGATGAACTCCTTGAACTTGACCTTATCTGAGAAACACTTTATCTGTCCTTCCATTCTAAATGAAAGTTTTGCTGGATAAAGCAATCTTGGCTGTAGGTCTTTGGATTTCATGACTTGGAATACTTCTTTCCAGCCCCTTCTTGCCTGTAAGGTCTCTTTTGAGAAATCCGCTGACAGTCTGATGGGTACTCCTTTGTAGGTGACTGTCCCCTTATCCCTTGCTGCTTCTAGGATTCTCTCCTTCATTTTGGTCTTGGCTAATGTAATTATGATGTGCCTTGGTGTGTTCCTTCTTGGGTCCAACTTCTTTGGCACTCTCTGAGCTTCCTGGATTTCCTGGAAGTCTATTTCCTTTGCCAGACTGGGGAAGTTCTCCTTTATTATTTGTTCAAATACGTTTTCCACTCGTGGCTGTTTCTTTCCCCCTTCTGGTACCCCTATAATCCGGATGTTGGAACGTTTAAAGATGTCCTGGAGGTTCCTAAGCCTCTCCTCATTTTTTTGAATTCTCATTTCTTCATTCCTTTCTGGTGGGATGTTTTGTTCTTCCTTCTGGTCCATTCCATTGATTTGAGTCCCAGTTTCCTTTCCATCACTATTGGTTTCCTGTGCATCTCCCTTCATTTCAATTAGTTTAGCCTTCATATGTTCCTCTAATTTGTGACTATGTTCCTCTAATTTGTGACTATAATCTACCAGTTCTGTGAGTATCCTGATAAATAGTGTCTTGAATTGTGCGTCTGAGAGGCTGGCAATTTGTTGGTCACTTAGAGTTATTGGCTCTGGGACTTTGAGTTCTTCTTGCACCATCTTTTGGGCTGTTCGTGCCTGTTCCGTAGCAGGATCAGAGCCCTAAAGTGTTCACTAGAGTAGGGCAACTGAGTCGCTGGGTTGTGATGTTGTATGTGGGGGTGGGGTCAAAGAGGGACAATGGCTTCCCGTCTGCCGCCTGCTGCCGTGGCCCCGGCGCCGCAGCCACCACCGTCATCAGGTCCACGCATTTCATTCCACTGCACTCGAGTGTGCCACCGCCATCAGCCCTCCACCACTGGGTTCGCCCCCTGGGGCCTGTGTGGTCCGTCTCACTGTGTGCGAATGTGCGACCGCGGTCAGTCTGCCCCACACCCCGACTGGTTCCGGGCTGCCTGCGAGTCTAGGTCGGGGGATCTGTCTTGCCCGACCCAGCTCTGCTGCTGGCTCCGCCTCTCTTGCTGGCTCCGCCTGTCTTACCGTCCCCGTTGAATGGTTCGTAGTTGTTGGACTTCCGTATAATTCCGTTTTCTGGTCTTTGGGTGTGTCCTAGTTCTCCAAACCTTTGTTGTGTTCAAATTTGGTTGTGGGAGAAGGCACAGTATTTCCACCTATTCCTCCATCTTGGCGGAAGTCCTCCCCATCTGTATTTCTAATTAAAGAATTAAATTTGAAGTGCTCATGTTTGAAAAAATACTCTGCTCATAGACCAGGGGCTATACTAGGTGATCATTTTGGGTTCCTTCCAACAACAGAAATCAATCCCATAAAGCTGGTCATAGTAGTTCAGCCCTATCCTAAGAGTGAGACAGACTGTGGTCCCAGTCTGACTGCACTGAGATGGTTTTCTCCTACTGGTGCTATTCAACACTTTTGGGGAAAGTGGGGACTATTACATTGTTTTCTAAAACACATTGTTTCAAAATGTGTAAATCTGGGCTGGCTGTTAGGCCTTGGCCCAGATGGAAAGAAAGCAAGGAAAATAAGGGTGCTAGTGAGAAGCTACCTGTGCTTCTTCAAACAGAGCTGCTGTAGTGGAGGGAGGGATGGCTGGGCACTGAATATTGGTGAGGCTAGGGCAGAGAATACAGCAAGCATGTGACACGTCCTGTAGAATAACTACATGCCAAACAATGGGCAGTCTGTAGTCCCCTTTCAAAAAGGAATAGTGCTCACCCTCTGAGGCCATGTGGCTTTAGATCATTTTGGGGGGGATGTTTACTAAAAACAAAGGTACTGTTTCAAATGGGTACACCAGCTAAGCCAGTGATACTTAAAGTTTAGATTTCTTCCTTCTATTGCTCCAATCACTATCATTTCTTTTTGCCCCAAACCTCTCACAGTCCTGACTTAAATAGACCCACTTTCTTTGGGCAGAGACCTGTGATTTCCAGATCTCCCCAAACTCTACTCTACCATAAAAAACTTTACTCTCGTGTGGTCCATCACACTGATGTCCTGCTAGGGAAATTTAGGACTTGTTTCTTAACTAATTCACACTAAGGTGCCAATAGAAGACAATTCTTGAAACCAAGTTATTTTTCTAGATAATTAAATTGTAACATGGGACTTCACTGCTTTATATGTTATGAAGCTATATAGTAACAGGGCAAGGACTGCGAAACTTTCCAGAACTTAGGGCTTATGTGTGGGAGATTATTGAAAATGCAGTCTCCAAGATCTGTCCTAGTGGGAACAAAGGTCTGACTTTACAGCGTCCAATTGATATCACCTTTAACGGGGACATAATCAACAAAGTAAAAAAGCAAACAAAAAATAACCAGAGTCATTGAAATTAAGAACAATCTGACAATAGCCAGAGGGGAGGAGGGAGGGGACAATGAGGAGAAGGGTTTTCAGGAACTACCATAAAGAACACATGGACAAAAGCAAGGGGGAGGGTGGAAGCAAGGGAGGGAGGTGGGTTTGGATGGGGTGGGGAAAAATGCAGACAACTGTAATTGAAAAACAATAAAATAATATAAAATATAAAGTGTCCAATTGGGGTTCAAATTCCAGTTCTACTATTAATTAGTTACCACTTACTAGCTGAGAAGATCACTTTACTTTTCTGAGTCCCAGTGTCTCCACCTGTAAAATTGGGCTGATAATAGTACCTTTCATAAGTTGTTGTAAGGATCACAGGACATAAGACATATAACATGTGCAGCATAGTAATGGGTATATATTAATGTTTAATAAATGCTATTATTGTTATATTACTATTAGCTATGAATGATAGCATTTCTGGAAGACAGGAATCAGGCTGGTAAGAAAAGAGATGTGGGGCTATCTGTCCTTAGATTGTAATAGACTAAATGTTTATCTTCTTCCCAAATTCATGTTGAAAATCTAATCTCAAAAATGCAGGAGTTCTGGCTAAGATGGAGGCATAGATAGAAATACTTCACTTCCTCGCACAACCAAAAGGATAACAACCAATTAAAAAAATAAACAACTTGTATTGCCAGAAAATCAAACTGCATGGAACTCCGACAACCAAGGCATTAATGAAACATTCATCCAGACTGGTAGGAGGGGCTGAGAAGGGCAGTCAGGTGGAGAGGACCCATGCGTGGCAAGGCAGTGGATGTGTAAGCGAGGCTGGGCTTCCTGACAGGTAAACTAAAGACTCAAAACCTCTAGCTTTAAAAATTCTGTGGGGGTTGTGAAGGCAGGAGAAACTCCCAGTCTCACAGGGGAGTTTGTTGGAAAGTGGGGCTAGAGCAGAGCAAGCCAGCAGCATTGTTCCCTCTCTGACCCCTCCCCCACAAACAGAACCACAGCACAGCAAAGAGGGTTACCTAACCCTGGCAAATGCCTAAGGCTCTGCCCTTTACAGCTTAACAGGTGTGCTGAGACAAAGAAATATGACCCAAATGAAAGAACAGATCAAACCTCCAAAGAAAGACTTAAGCAATGAGGAGATAGCCAACCATATGATGCAGAGTTCAAAACCACTGGTAATCAGTATGCTCACAGAACTGACTATGCTGCGTTGCAAAATGAAGGAAGGAATGAAAGCTATACAAAGTGAAATAAAGCAAAATATACAGGGAACCAACAGTGAGGGTAAGAAAACCAGGACTCAAATAAACAATTTGGAACAAAAGGAAGAAATACATCCAACCAGAACAAAATGAAGAAATAAAAATTCAAAAAAATGAGGAGAGGCTTAGGAACCTCTGGGAGAACTTTAATGCTCCAACATCAGAATCATAGGGGTGCCAAAAGGAGAAGAAGAGTAAGAAGTTGAAGACATATTTGAAAAAATAATGAAGGAGAACTTCCCTGGTCTAGCAATGGAAATAGACTTCCAGAAAGTCCAGGAAGCCCAGAGAGTCCCAAATAAATCAGACCCAAGGAGGAACACACTAAGGCACATCATAATTAACTTACCCAAAACTAAAGATAAGGAGAGAACCTTAAAAGCATCTGGAGGAAAGGAAAGAGTTACTTACAAAGAAGTACCCATAGGCTATCAGCTGATTTTTCAAAAGAAATTTTACAGGCAAAAAGGGTCTGGAAAGAATTGTTCAGAGTCATGAAAGGCAAGTACCTACATCCAGCAAAGCTATCATTTACAATGAAAGGACAGATAAAGTGCTTCCCAGATAAAGTAAAGTTAAAGGAGTTCATCATCGCCAAGTCCATATTGTATGAACTGTTAAAGGGATTTATCTAATAAAAAGAAGATAAAAAACTATGAATGGTAAAATGACAACAAACTCACAACTATCAACAACTGAACCTAAAAAAAAGAAACAAAAACAAAAACTAAGCCAATAACTAGAACAAGAATAGAATCACAGAAAAGGAGATCACATGGAGGGTTATTAGTGGGGAGGAGGAGGGGGAGAATGGGGGGAAAGGTACAGGAAATAAGAAGCATAATTGGTAGGCAAAAAGTAGACAGGCAAAAGTTGAGAATAGTATAGGAAACAAAGAAGCCAAAGGAGTTATATGTGCAACCATGGACATGAAGTAAGGTGGCAGGGAAGCTGGAGAGAGGGGGGATAAAGGGGAGCAAAAAATTGGGACAACTGTAATATCATAATCAATAAAATATAATTAAAAATAAAATGCAATGTGGGGGTACTTAACTGGGTCCTATAACAGAAAAATAACAATAATGAAAAGACTGTCAAAATCTAAATAGTGTCCAGTTTAATTAATAGTACTGTATCAATGTTAATTTTTTGGTTTTGATAGTTGTTCTATGGTAATATAAGATGTTAACATTGGGGGAAGATAGATGAAGGATATATTGGAAATCTATATGCTACCTTTGGAGTTTGTCATATAAGAAAAATTTTCTTTCTTTAAAACACTAAACACTGTTGGAAACAGGAAATAAAAAATTTTATTTGTATATTGAAGTATAAATTAATATAATCTGTATCTCATATATATAATAAAATATAAACAACAAAAACAAAAAAATCTAATCTTCAATGTGATGGTACTTTGAGGTGGGGGTCTTTGAGATATGATTAGGTCACTATGGCAGAGCCTTCATGAATGAGATTAGTGCCTTTATAAGAAGAGGCAAGAGGGAGATGATCGCTGCCCATGACATGTGAGAACACAGCATGAAGGTGGCTGTTTATAAACCAGAAAGTGGTCTCTCACCAGACACCAAATCTACTGGCACTTTAACATTGGACTTTCCAGTCTCCAGAACTAAAGAATAAATGTTTGTTGTTGGAGTCACTCAGTCTATAGTATTTTTCTTATAGCAGCCCAAACATTGTTTTTCACCACCCTGCAGAACTTCTTAAATATTGCTAGATTCTGAATAGTGACTAGAGAGTAACTTCTGAGCCATCAAGTTCACTACAAAACCCTTTAATGCATCTGCCCTAAGCTGACTGGTAGAGCTGACTGCTTCTTCTACAGCAGAATTTCCAAAGGTGGCAAGTGGACTCTGTTATAAATTCTCTTCCTCTGCCCTGCCAGACAGAGTACCTTACATGGCCCCTGGTTCAAGCATTAGTTCAAGCACAGAAATGAGTAGTGAAGACTGGAAGAGTCTCTCAATAAAGAGCAGCAAATCCTTGGAGGTGGAAGGAAAAAGGTTACTACTTCACACCTACTAGGATAATTATAATAAAAAAAGACAATGATGACAAGTGTTGGCAAGGCAGTAGAGAAATTGGAATGTGAAGATACTGCTAGTGGGAATGTAAAAATGTAAAATGGTACAGCTGCTTTGGAAAAAAGTTTGAATGTTGCTCCAAAAGTTAAACAAACAATTATCACATAAACCAGTCATTTCTCTGCTAGGTATATACCCAAGAGAATTGAAAGCAAGAACTCACACAGATACTGTAGTGTACATGAGTATTCATAGCAGCATTGTCCACAATAGTCAGAAGGTGGAAACAACCCAAGTATCCATCAATAGATAAATGGATAAACAGAATATATATCCATGCAAAACAATATTATTCAGTTATAATGGATAACCCTTGAAAACATTATGCAAAGTGAAAGAACCCAGACACAAAAGACCATGTATTTTATGATTCCACTTATAAAAACATTCAAACTAGGCAAATCCATAGAGACAGAAAGTAGATCAATGGATTTCAGGAGCTGCAGTGAAGAAAGAATAGAAAATGACTGGTAACAGGTATGCGGCTTCTTTTTGGCATAATGAAAATATTCTCAAACTAGATAGTGGTGATGGCTGCAATATCTTGTACATGCATTAAAACCAACTAAGCTATAGACTTTAAAAAGGCAAACAGTATGTGAATTATATCTCAATAGAGTTCTTATCAAAAAAGTAAACTTCTAAATATCCTACAATGTAGACACAAAGTCTGAGTACCACAGTGGGGGCAGGCCTGAATAAAATAAAGGTGCTGTGTACCCTGGTGACAGGGAGGCAGGTAAAGAAGGGAAAAGTAAATGAAAAAGAAAGGGAAAACCACAAAGAGTTCAAAAGGGTCAATCCTTAGTCATAATTTTGATTTTGTCTGTTCTGCCTGGTTACAGTACCCACCTGCCTTGGAAGATGGAGTGTTGGCCGCACAGCTGAGCTGAAGGAGGGGACCAACAGGAGTGAGAATTTTCCTGCTTGGACTCTTCATGGAGACTGTGTGTGGGACCACACCTTCCGTAAGACTAATAGCCTTCTTACTCCCTACCCCTGGCCCAACCCCCCAGTGAGGTCTCAGGCCAGGAAATTCTTGCAGCAGATTTAACCAATCACTCTGCAGCTCAACTGACAGACACAACACAGTCCCTACCAAGAGGGTGCTGAGTGAGAGAAAACAGCCAGCTGGAGAGAAGAGAGTAGAAGAGGGTGCTGAAATCTCACAATTTAGTGTAATACCACTTTCCCCCCTCCTGATCCAGAACCTATCTGTAGGTTGTTTTCCATCCCACTTCTATTAATGTTTCAACAGCTGTCGGTCAGTAGCTGACCCTGCCTGAATTTGCTGTCTTGTCAGACAGATACTGGGAAGGATGGCTTGAAGAAAGTATATAAGAAAAAACCATATCTCTGTGAAGCAAGGGGTGCTGCCAGACTGGGCACTCTATTTCAGGGGAAGAGGAACACATGTGTTCTTGGCTGGGTTGTACCATAGACTTGCTTTATGATGAGACTGCTGTCATTTTGCATCACTGGGCCTCGGCTTCTGAAAAATTTCTGCATATATATGTGTGTGTTGTTGGGAATAATCAGTTTACCTTCTTCCACTTCACAGAAACATAGTCAGAACAAACCAGATTATACTTTTTGAAAACACTCAAGGGGAAAAGAAGCTATATGAAACACAGACAATTATTTATTATGGTTATTTCCAGCTTAACAAATGTATTCCATCTGAAGATGAAAAGATTTATAATTGGGTCTGCTCCAGTCCAGTTTACTACATCTTCTAAATGTTCTACCAACTCCAAAAAGGCCACTCAGCTTGTGATTTGCTGCTTTATAGGTAGCAATTCTACAGTGTTACAGTGTCAATTACCTGCCTGTGTGCAAGTATGCAAGGGCTGAAGCTCTAGGTATGGAGCAGCATCAAGGCATGGCCCAGTATAACCTTGTCACAGTAATGAAGCCCCTGACTAAAGAATGCTCTACTCCAGGCCAGCCAGTCCCTACCCCCACTATGTTTCTTACAAATTCTGCCCTGATTCATGCTAGGCCCAACCACCCCCAGAAGCTATGCTTTGCTTACTCAGGTCCTACCCAGCTCTCACCATTCATCAAACAGTCTGATTTCTTGAAACAACGCTAATGGTCTGTCTGTACCCTGCAGTCCAGAGCACATGATAACAGGTGTACTGCTTGCTAAGGGATCAATATGTGCAAGGGAAGCATGGCTTATATCTTGACTTCTCTATTTCCTCCTGGTTCTAGCACTGGAAATGAGGAACAAACATTCAAATAAGGACAGACGCTCCAACTTTGAAAGTCTGTTATTATGTTAAGATGTAAATGTGTACAAACCAGGGGCAAAGCGTTTCTTTATTAATGTCCCAGAGACTTGGAGAGTAATAAGTATGATCCTCAGAATGGATTATGAAGTGAGCTACAAAATTTTGATTGTATCAGGGCACATACATTCTTCTGGGTAGATAGTCTATGGGTTCTATCAGATTCTCAAAATATTTCATGAACCAAAAACAAGTTACCCCACTATGCCAATACAAAATGAGGGGCCTGTGAGTTTCACCTCAGCAGCACTAGAATTCTGCAGGCAACTCATTCTAGTTTCTAGGGCTCTAGGATTGTACCTGCTCAGTTTCAGTTTCCTGTGTGCTTAGAAGCAGTTACCAGTAAATGCTTTTCATAATCCAATGTTCAGAACCTCAACGTTCTGTCCTGTCAAAATATCTTCTTCCACTTTACTGAACAGATTCATCAACAGCTCCACTATTGAGCTCGTAGACCATTCCAATGTCATTAAATAAGCCTTAGAGGGTTTCCATATAATACATAATCTCCAAGAGGAAACTGGAAATGTCTTCCTCTCTTAACAGATGGGAATGAGGGCCAGAGGCTCTAAGGAGACACTGTTATTTAGTTCCAAAGCAAGGATTCAAACTTAGGTCTTTCATTTTACTTAGAGGCACAAAACATGAAGGCTACAGAAGCCCACTAAAATCCAGTCCAACAACTGGGGAAAAAGGTAAAACACAAATACCTCTGTTTGCAGGGGCCAATTCCTGAATCTGAGTCTCCATCTGAACTTGGATTATATAGTCCAACAACAACAACAACAACAACAACAACAACAACAACAAAAAAAACCCTCTGCAGTGAATCTGATAGGTTTGTCTTACTTCTTTGCTACTATATTATCTTTCTTTTTTATTTCAAATTATTCAACAGTGTAATAAATGGACTTGTAGTTGAAATGAAAATGTTTACTCAACTATTCTGCATGACAGGCAATTGTTAACGACAGGTTTTGTAGTAACCTGTGTCACTCACTACCTTCCTCTTCTCCCTAAATAAATTAAGACTGAGTTCTACTATTACTTGGTTAGTTCTAATCCTTTGAGAACTGACCTTTTTGTTTTTGAAGGTCAGTGACACTTTGAAACAGACAAATTAGTTACTACCCAAAAGCAGCATTTACAGATATAATGCAAGGTATCTGGCTGAGTCACTGGGGGGTGTAGTCAAGTATTCCTTCGTATTGGCTACACCAGCATTCCCCGAGTCTGCTCCACAGGGCACTCCTAGTCCACAAGATGGTCTGTGAAAACAAAATTCTGTGCTTCAAATAATGTTGGGAAAATGCCCACATTCTAGGCTCACAATATCCCTTTCAGCATGTTAAAGAATCTCAGAAGTCCCATAGTAAGGATACCTGTTAAACAACACAGCTTTTTCTCTGTCTGGCTATATTGAACCACCAGACTCTTTTGTTTTCACCTATGTAACAGCTATGAGCATCCCAGTCATATATGATTGTAGTATTGGGAAGCGCTGATCTGCACTACATCTCATAATTAGATATGTTGAGGATCTGGGTGTTTGCCATTTAATGGACACTACAAAGCTATTGAACTCAGGACTCCACTCCCATTCTCAGTCACTCATTCTTCAGCTAAGACCTAGCATGTTTCTCCTAGGTAGCTGCATAGCATCTTTTATTTATTTCTTTCATAAGGGAGCCCTGTGAACCAAGAGAACATACTTTCTGTGAAACACTGTACAGTGGTATTCAACCATAGAGTTTGGCACTTGTAGCAACAGCCCAATGACATCAAACACAGGGGATACAAAGAAGTCAAGCCCAGGAGTTTGGATGTTTCCTGTATATGATGAGAAGTCAATGAAGTGATTTCAGCAGTAAAGTTATTTGATGAGATTTACATTTCTGAGAGACTGTTCTGAGTTGACTGGAGGAGAGACCATGAGGTTGGAGGCAGTATCTCTCAGGAG
Source organism: Sturnira hondurensis (assembly GCF_014824575.4). Classification (NCBI taxonomy): domain Eukaryota; kingdom Metazoa; phylum Chordata; class Mammalia; order Chiroptera; family Phyllostomidae; genus Sturnira; species Sturnira hondurensis. Next base: position 200,942 of record NW_028091639.1, read on the forward strand.
GCTAGTGAAAGGGCCTGTTGCTATCACATTACATACTAAAGGAAGAAAAGAGGCATTCAGTACTTGAGGATTAAATGAGAAAACTTATCCCCAAACACACGTTTTGTTGTGTTTGGAAAAGTGTTAGCAGCAGGCTTCAGAAAGTGGTTCTTGGGGGATATTGGCAGGGGCTGCAGCAAAAAACTGTAGCAAGTGAAGGCTTCAGGCTGCTGGAGCAGAGCACTTGCTAAGAAAAGGCAGTCCACTTCTTTCTGGAGACCAAAGGAGGCAACTCATCTGCCATGTCATGGAACTACTAGAATAAAAGAGAAAGTATGTTTCTCCTCCTAAGAGATCTTTAAGAACCAAAGTCAAAGCTCCTGCTTGGTAAAAGTATAACATAGGTAGGAGTATACAATATAGAGAATGGAAAGGAAGTATTAGGGAATCTAAATTCAAAAGAACTCTACCACTAACTGCTATGGGATGGTTACTATTCCATAGGAAATGAGGACATGGAGAGTAAAGAAATATAAAAAATTAATGCAAATTTTCAGTCATTGTAAAGTTATTAGGGGGAAAGGTGACTGTAAGGGTCAGATAAAGCAAGTAAATAAGGCTCACTACTAATTTTGGATTTTGCAAGACCGGAAAAGTAGTATGAGGCTCAGTCGTTACTTTGGACCAGTTATCCTCAAAGGAGGACTTCTTCATCCTTAAGCAGACCATGATGTCTGGTGGGAGCAGTTTCAAGTTTCATACATTAGTCCATCCCTGATTGGGGATCCCTGAGCATAATAATGTGAAATGTCTCTGCTGGGAGTGTGGCATGGATAAGCAAGTTAGAGGCAGAAAAGAATTTCAGAGTCACAGTTTCTACACTTACTGTGACAGCATCAATAGCATTAGCAACTGATATTTACTCACTCATGCTTACACTAAAGCAGGCTCTGTGCTAAGCACTGTATGTCCATGTCCTTTAGCTCTATTCTTTCTAAGAAAAGACCACCTTACAAGGTATATATTATTATCATCTCCCTTTACAGATGAAGAAACTAAGTCTGAAAAGTGATCAAACTGGAACCAAAACCATCCCTGGGACCCAAAGTGGAGCTACACTATATTGTGCTTGAGATCTAAGTTGCATTATCTGAAACTACAGCTGGTATAAAATAACCACATACACAAAATCCTTTCTGTTACTGTAACCACTTTTCTTAATTTCTTTTCACTGTTTTCTCTAAAAAGGAGTACAACTCTCTCTTTCACACACAGGCCCATATAGTAAGTTCTCAGTTAATGTTGGTATTTCTACAACTTTAAGTGAAATGACATGTAATAAAACCAATTTGACCACAGGCTAATTGATATAAACAAGAGTTAAGTTCCTACAGCAACTCATTACCCTTAAAACAACACTGAATGAAACAATGTTATTAAAGGACCAGCTATAGAAGGTCTAAAAATAAAAGGTAGCTTATCAAAAAAGAAGTATTTGACTACTTAACCTCCTATTAGCCTCAAATGATTAGAGAGAATGAGAGAAAGGGATGAAGAGAGTCTATAATCTTGGGCTGTGCCCTACAGAGAGCAGTATAAGGAGGGAATATTTAAAACTGCAGATTATTTTATTAATTCTGGGGACAATGAGATAATCTGGAAACAGAACAAGTTCCTCTACAGAGTCTGAAAATAGCATCAGATGGCCAGCTCCTCTTCTCAGAGACCACCAGCTTTACATTTGAGGTGTGGTTTGGTACCTCCTACATTAGTGTCACTTGAGAGCTAGTTAGAAATAGATTCTCAGATCCATCCCACCCAGACCTATGAATCAGCATCTGTATTTCAACAGGATTCCCAGTGATTCATGTGCACATTAACGTTTGAGAGGTACTATTTTAGGGCTCCTCATTCTAGAGTTCATCTTACTCAAAACCTTCAAAAATGCCCTAGAAATGAGTTAGCTAGTCGAACATTAATGAGCATTAGGAAGGCTCTTTAACTCCCAGTTCTGGACATATCTTTGTGGCATTTGTTCCACACTGCCTCAATCTCTGCCCCACAGGGAGTAAGTGCAGGAAATCTTAAAACTGTACTCCCTGCCACCAATAACTTTGTCTCCAACTCTTATCTTTGAGAAATGGAAAAATACATTTAGATAAAGACCAGTCTTGTGGGAAAATTAGGATATCTATGAAAAATCACAAATATTTTAAGATTATAGCAGTGGTTCTCAGTGAGGGCAATTTTTCCCCCAGTGTACACTTGACAACATCTGAAGACATTTTTTGGTTGCCATGAGTTGGGGAATGTGCTACTGATATCTAGGGGGTAGAGGCCAAGGATGTTGCTAGACATCTCCCATGAATAGGACTGTCCCACATAACAAAGATTTATCTGGTACCAAAGACAGAGAAAACCTGGGTAAGTGGAAGTAATACATACAAACATTCAGAACACAGCTAGGAATCAAGGAAATCTAAAAGGGTTTGCTGCATTCTGACCAACAGATACATGTTATAGACATAAAAGCTCTAGCTTCCCTTGAAAGAGTGGTACATGCTTTTGGCCGACAGAGTTGAGCCTTTCTTAGACCAAAACTTCTTTTCCATAACTATGCATGTAAAACCAACTGCTCAGGAATACATCATACACACAGAAAATCTTTTTCATAAATACCAATTTTCAACTTTAGCATTAAATAAAACAAAAATAAACCATACCTTAATTTTTCTTTTTCTGCAAAAAGGCATATTCCATGAAGTAATTAAAAATTCCAAGTGGCAAGAATTAAAATATAAAAAAGACCTGAACCAAGAAATAGCTACAAGAAATGCCATCCAATAGAGGTAACATATTATTGTATGTGAGCATTAAAGAATTCTGAATGATCAAAATGTCCATACAACCCAAAGCAATTTACAGATTCAATGCAATACCTATTGAAGTACCAATGGCATATTTCACAGACATAGAACAAACACTTCAAATATTTATATGGAACCATAAAATACCCCAAATAGCACTGCAATTTTGAGAAAGAAGAACAAAGTGGGAGGGATCACAATACCTGATATCAAACTGTAGTACAAGGCCACTGTAATCAAAACAGCCTGGTACTGGCATCAAAACAGGCACATAGACCAATGGAATAGAACAGAGAGCCCAGAAATAAACCCAACTCGCTACAGTCAATTAATATTCTACAAAGGGGGCAGTAACATAAAATGGGGTAAAGATAGGCACTTCAACAAATGGCATTGGGAGAACTGGACAGCTACATGCAAAAAAAATGAAACTCGAGCACCAACTTACACCATACACCAAAATAAATTCAAGGTGGATAAAAGACTTAAATATAAGCCATGAAACCATTAAAGCCCTAGAGGAGAACATTGGCAGGACAATCTCAGATATTCCACACAGCCATATTTTTACTGATACGTCCCCTAGAGCAAGGGACATAAAGGAAAGAATAAACAAATGAGATCTCATCAAAATTAAAAGCCTCTGCATGGCTAAGGAAAACAGTATCAAGATAAAAAGAGAAGCAACACCTGGGAAAACATATTTGCCAATGATACCTCAGACAAAGGTTTAATCTCCAAAATATACAACGAACTCACTCGACTCCACTGAAAGAAGACGAGCAACCCAATTAAAAAATGGGCAAAGGACTTGAACAGACATTTCTCCAAGGAGGACATACAAAGGATCCAGAGACACATGAAAAGATGCACGATATCACTAGCTATCAGAGAGATGCAAATCAAAACCACAATGAGATACCACTTAACACCAGTCAGATTGGCTATCATAAACAAAGAAACAAACAACAAGTGTTGGAGAGGTTGTGGGGAAAAGGGGACTCCAGTTCACTGTTGGTGGGATTGCAGACTGGTACAACCACTATGGAAAACAGTATGGAATTTTCTAAGAAAACTAAAAATGGACGTGCCTTTTGACCCAGCAATTCCACTCTTAGGAGTATATCCTAAGAACCCTGAAACACCAATCCAAAAGAACCTAAGCACCCCGATGTTCATAGCAGCACAATTTATGATAGCCAGGAGTTGGAAGCAACCTAGATGCCCATCGGTAAATGACTGGATCAAAAAGCTATGGTACATGTACACAATGGAATTCTATGCTGCAGAAAGGAAGAAGAAACTCCTACCTTTTCAGCATCATGGATGGAACTGGAAAGCATTATGCTGAGCGAAATAAGCCAGGCAGTGAAAGACAAATACCATATGATATCACCATTAACAGGAATCTAAACAACAAAACAAACAAACAAGCAAAATATGACCAAGGACACTCAAATATGGAACAGGCTGACAGGGTCCAGAGGGGAGAGGGGAAAGGGGAGAGAATCATGAGGGAAAAGGGGATGAAGTCACATGAATAAGTATAAAGGACACATGGACAATGTGTCCTTTATACCACTAAGGTGGGGGCGGAAATAGGAGGGAGGTGGGGAGCACTGGGCGGGGCAGGGCTGGGAATATAAGGCAGAAAACTGTACTTGAAAAAGAATTAAATAAAATAAAAAAATAAAAAATAAATAAAACAAGAATAAAAAAGAAAACAGTATTAAAATAAAAAGAGAACCAATCATATGGAAAAACATATTTGCCAATGATACCTCAGACAAGGATTTAATCTCCAAAATATGTAAAGAACTCACATGACTCCACTCTAAGAAGGCAATTCCAAAATGGGCAAAGAACTTGAACAGACACCTCTCCAAGGAGGACATATGGAAGGTATGTGTTGGAAGGCAAGTGTTGGAAGCAACCTAGGTTCCCATCAGTAAATAAATGGATGAAGAAACAATGGTACATTTACACAATGCCATTCTATGCAGCAGAAAGAAAGAAGGAGCTCCTACCCTGTACAACAGCATGGATTGAAGTGGAAAGCATTATGCTAAGTGAAATAAGCCAGGTGGTAAAAGACAAATACCATATGACCTCACCTTTGCCAGGAAGCTAAACAACAAGACAAACAAACAAGCAAAATATAACCAAAGACACTGAAATAGAGAACAGGCTGACAATGACCAGAGGGAAGAGGGGAGGGAATTCCAGGGGAAAAGGGGAAAGGTTTACAGGAACAAGTATAAAGGACACATGGACAAAAACTAGGGAGGGTGGAAATCAGAGGGAAGTGGGGAGCACTGTGGGGGTTGGGCTGGGATGGCAGTAAAAGACAAAAAACTGTACTTGAAAAACAATTAAATAAAAAAGAAAAATGTAAAATAAAAAAGAATTCTGAATGCCCTGGTAGCCAGGGCAAAAAAGGGAAAGAAGACTGGTTATATAGCTTCCCTTTTAATGGCTGACTTTTAGTTTCTAAGAGTAATTCATGTTAACAGTTTAAGATTCAGAATGATTTGTCCAGGGTCAATGATCATCATTACATTGAATATCAACTCTTTCACTTCTCTGTCCCAGAACACAAATCCCGAGCCTCTGTACCAACAAAAATGTAATTGCCAGTAATTTTCACATGGTCCAGAGGCCATGTGAAATGCAAAGCAAAATGTGAGGTTTAAGGGAATTGCTTTTAGCTTTATTTATGATTCAAGTTCTCTGAGGGCCAGACTAGTGTCTCATTCCACACAGGGTTACAATACTCCCTGAGTAGTAAACATTTAAATATTGATAGGATGTTGGTGAAGGCTTCAGTTTAAGATCCAGCAGTTTGAGCCCTTCCTACAAAAAAAAATCACCCTTGCTTAAGACAAGTATACTGTGCTGCTGTGTCCTCATCAGACCTATTTTATATTTTCCCTCCACTTTGCCCCCAGAACAAGACATTTCAGGGCCTCACTTGCATTTAGGTGTGGCTGTTTGAATTAGTTCAGTCAATGGAATATGGTGATAAATGATGCACATGTCTTTGGAATCTGACCTGCAAAACCTCCTATACAACTCTCCCCTCCCCAGATGGAGGGCCATATGCAGAGGATCCAGTGAAGGACTCTGAAACCCTAGAGGATAAAGAGGCCACTAAAGTGAAAGGGGCCTGTGTGCTTGAATGACTGCCTGAAGCAGAGCCTTTCCTCCCTCTTGCCCCACCCTCCATCATGTTTAGCCACTGAGATGTTGGATTAGAGCAACTGGCCGATCCTGACTAATTCCTTTTTCTTTATAAATAGATTCCCTCCTCCAAAATCATGGGGTATAAAGTTTTACTTCAGACTGTAATATTGCATTAATATCATCTATACCTTCTACCATTCACTTTCTGTCTTTCTTCCATGTTGACAACTGGATCCATAGCATTAAGGACAGGGACTGCTTAGAGACAATATGCTTAGAATTTCCACTCTGATTTGAATTCTCAAAGCAAACCAAAGTGAAATTAAACCCAGAGGCATGAGAAGTCCAAGTGTTCTCAGGCCTGCTGCCTAATGGCAATCAACCTTGGATCCAATGGCATGTGGGACCTGGCTCAGAAGCTTGAATTTATGTTCATGGCTGGTCTACATAGCATTTTAGACTAAAGCATTGTGCCAATGCTTTAGTTCCTAAGCTATTCCCTCATGTGTCAATGTCAGTGACCAGTAAAGCTGAAGAAAGCCAGGTAGGTCTGAGCAAAAATGACAATTAAGCTAGATAAAGTAACGATTAGTCAAGGAAGGAAATGAGGAAGAATCCTGGAAAGAAGTTCCTGGAATGTGTGGTAGTCATTAGGGCTATTCATCAATATTTCAGTTTTCCTTCTGCTAGACAAATAGTAGCATTGCACTCCCCTGTGAAATGAAAGCATGACCATGTGACTTGCTCTGGCCAATTATATATGAGCAGAGTTAATCTGTATCATTTCTAGCAGAAGTCTTTAAAAACAGCCAGGGCACAATTCCACTGCTAGGATTATATTCTAAGAACACTGAAGCACCAATCCAAAAGAACTTACGCACCCCAATGTTCATAGCAGCACAATTTACAATAGCCAAGTGCTGGAAGCAACCCTAGTGCCCATCAGTAAATGAATGGATCAAACAACTATGGTACATCTACACAATGGAATTCTACACAGCAGAAAGAAAGAAGGAGTTCCTATCCTTTTTGACAGCATGGATGGAACTGGAGAGCATAATGCTAAGTGAAATAAGCCAGGCAATGAAAGACAAATGCCATATGATCTCACCTTTAATAGGAACCTAGCCAAGAAAAGAAACAAGCAGCAAAGCATAGCCAAAGACACTGAAATTGAGAACAGGCTGACAGTGATCAGAAGGGAGAGGGGAAGGGATAAAGGGGGAAAAGGGTGAAGGGTTTACAGGAACAAGTCTAAAGGACATATGGACAACAAGGGGGGTGGAAATGGGGGAGGGAGGTGAGGAGGGTTGGGGTGGTAGGGAGGGGTGGGGGGAAAGGCAGAAAACTGTACTTGAAAAACAACAAAATTTTTTTTAAAGAGCCAGGGCATAATTTTAAAGACTTTATTTATTTATTTACTTACTTACTTACTTACTTACTTACTTATTTTTAGAGAGATGGGAAGGGAGGGAGAAAGAGAGGAAGAGAAACATCATTATGAGACAGAAACATTGATAGGTTGCCTCTCATACACTTCTCCAACTAGGGCCTGGCTCACAACCCAGGAATGTGCCCTGACTGGGAATTGAACTGGTGACCTTTCAATTTGCAGAATAATGCCCAACACACTGAGCCACAGAGTCAGGGAGAGCCAAGACATAATTTGCTATGTTCCCATCTCTTGCCTCTGGGACTAAATTCCAAATGGCAAGGATCTGTTAGCCAGCATCCCCAGGTGATAATGACATGTGCCAACCTGAGATAGATATGCAATGTAAGAAATGAACCTTTGTTATTTTGAGCCACTGAGATTTATAGGCTTTGACTGCATCATAATTTAGCCTATTCTGATTGTTATAGGGCATCCAACACTTGATGAAGAATGGATTTTCATATTCAAAATGGAAAAAATATTCCCATAATTTTATATCCCTTCTAAAAATTGAGGATAAGAGTGATGCCTTGCATAAAGTAATACAAGCACTGTAATAGGAGAAACCAGGTCTCACTTACTAATTTGACTGAGCCCATTGTGTCTAGAACAGGGATTGTGGTCTAAATTTGACCTGTGATTTGTTTTTGTAAATAGTTACATAGTAACACAGCCAGGCCAATTCATTTCCAGATTGTCTATGACTGCTTTTATACTATAATAGAAGAGTTGCTGCAACAGAGACTGTATGGCCTGCGAAGCCTGAAATATTTACTCCCTGGCCCTTAGAATAAATTCCTGCCCCCTTGTCTAAAAGAAGCCAAATAAAAACAGATACACGAGTATCTGGAAAAGAAATCCAACATGCACTGCTATTCAGAGTAAAGAATACATGTTCTTGGTAGCAATGTGGCCAAGAGCACACAGAGATCAAGAGTTAGTACTGACAAGATTTTAATGTGTGCTTCAGGCCTTTTTGGTGATAGAGAGGTGAAGAAAGCCCTAATAAAAAGTATTTTCAATAAGCAAATCTTTAAAGTTCTGTTGATTACCATCTTCCCCCTTCCTCAGTATCAGGATGTGGACAGAACTGGAACAAATGATACACACAGTATATGTCAGGATTAGTGAATCTGACAGTCCTTAGGATGACTCAGTGGAAAGTTGCTTAAGTGCTTGCTCAAAATGATGCACTGCCTGGAGACTGTGGAAAGTGAGATTCTTAGGCTAAAATGGAAGGTAGAGTTTGCCCACCTCCCTGAACTGAGCACAGGGCAAGCAGGCAGACCCTTCATGAGTGAGCAGACTCTTGGAGGGTCTGATGATGGTCTCAGTGCCCTGGACATTGCCTCTGCTGTGGCCACTGGCTGCCCTCTGGAGATGGGGGTGTACATGGTGTGGCTGGAATGCTAGGAATCCTGGGCTGGCTTAGCAGGCACTCCAATTGGCATAGTGTTCTACATGCTCCAAAGACTTTCTCCAGTTTCCTTGGCATCAAATGACTATACTTAGGCTTAAGATTTTTAGGGCTTGGCGGGTCCCTGGAAGCCTTCTATCTCAGTACTGGATAACTCCTTCATTAGGTGGTACCAGCAAACGATCTGGTAATTCCATTGCAGATGGGATGCAGGCCACTTTCTCCCTTGTCTTGGCCTGGCTCTTGGCAGGAGCCAGTTGCTTGGCTAACATAAAGCCTTTGGTGCCTGTTAACAGATTTTGCTTCAATTCAGCTATTGCTGAGTTATCGTTGGTTGATTCTGGTTGAGGGGCCAAATGTCTGGTATGGAAAATAGAGGGAAGAGAAAGGAGATAAAAGGATACTTTACTTAAACTTATTATTTGAATTGTCTTTTCTTTTAGCTGTTGATACTAAAGTTAGTCTGCACTGACTGTTTTCTCACAATTTCTAAGGTTACCAGTAAGATATGGCCCCGAAACCATACTTTTAATTGTAGGTGATTGTGTTTTACCAGAGAAAAAGTGGAGAAGAAAGGGAGTTATGCCTGATGTTCCTGGTTACCATTAGGTCTTGAGAATTCAAAATGCAGATGGGGCCTGAAACCCAAAGAGCTAGAGTGTTTTCTAGAGCCAAGTAGCTCCCAACAAGGTTCTCAAGTCTATACATGAACACCTGTACAGGCCATGGCTACATATGCAGAGCAGAGGTCCCATCTCCCTGAGACTGCAAGAGCACTGGCTGACTCAAATATTCTGAGCAAGATGGAAATAGATTTTCTTGAAGCATATAACATAAAACATAATAGACAACAGGAAAGCCTTAGAGAGTTAATCCATTACACAAACATTTGTCCAGAGCCTACATTGCGCCTTGCTACATGGGGAGATAAAGATATTTGGGTTACAAATTATTTTCATATCAGAAGATTAATCTCAGTTATAAGCAGTGAAGAGAGTGGAAAGGAAGAGAATATTTACTCTTTTGAAACTTATCTGCAAGGGAAATGTAACAGAAACATACTCTGGGAGTCAGGGAGACCTGGTTTCCAGGCTCAGCTAATTATAATGAGCACTGTTACTTCAGGGAAGTTATAGAGTATTTCTCAGTCTCCTCATTTTTCAAATGCGAGGAAAGGGAGGTGGACAAATAATTTCTTCCAAATATAATTTTCTGTGGTTGCAGAATATATTATTCCTGCTCTCAAGCAGTTTATGATCTATTTGCAAGACACTGAACAGACGAATGGAAGGTACAAAATTAAATCCAACCCAGCAAAAGGTACCTAATAAATGGTATAGACACCTGCCATCCACTACAGCAGCCACTAACCACCTGTGTCTATTTACGTTTAAACTAACTAACATTAAATACAAATTTATCAGGTGATTAGTTCCTCAGTCACATTTCATGTACCCAACAGCCACATGTGCCAGCAGTTGTCATATTGGACAAATAGAATATTTCCATCATCGCAAAGATGTCCAGGAATACAGAACTTCTCCATGCCTTCAAGGTCTGGGCTCATTGTGGCTGTTAAGCTATAAGCAATGCTGACCTCCCTAGATTTTGTGGCTCTGTTCTGGCAACCATCATTGCCCTGTTCAGGGAGCTCAGCCACTCCACACTTCCTGCACTGGTTCTGCCCTTTGATCTTTTTCAGGGCCTTTAGGAAAGCCACAGCCATCCAGTCCTCTAATGAAAAATTCCCTTTTAAGTAGATGTATGAATAATTTAGAAAATTCAGCAATCCATGCATCCTTTAGAGTTCGGTGGGCTATTTACCCAAGGGGTATAGTATACAAAGTCTAAAAGACTAGGTTGATTGAACAGTGAAAGTCAGTCTTGCATTTATTAGTTGGGGGAAGCAAGCATGGCCAGAACTGAGAAGGAAGTCCTTACATGCCCCCTCCATAGCACTATTAATAACATGAAAAAAGTTATCCAATTTAATTCCAAAGACTGATTTTAAATCAAAACAAAGCAAATAAAAGAAAGCAAAACAAAAGAACAACAAGAGAGAAGCAAGGCCTCCCCAGAATTCCTCTAGCTTGTGAGGTTGGTGCGGGTATGAGTGTAAATGTGTGAAAGTACATGTGAGAGTGAGTGTGGTGGAGAGTGCGTCTGTCTGTGAGGGTCACATGTGTGTCAGTGGGGATTTAAGGAGAGGGACTTAGATTTGGAGGCTTTGGGGTGAGGGCTAGGCAAATGTGCTCTGACTCAGAGGAAGAATCTCCAGTTTCTCTTGCACGGGAGAGAATTTAACTTTTGTGGAGCAACTGCATGCTTAATTCCTTTGAAGGGGGGCAGGGAGAATGGTGTCATAACACAGATAGTGTTGATGGATGCTATTTTAATAATCTAAATGCATTGCCCCAGGGTTCCAGGAAAAACTAAACAATCTTACTGCAATGGGTGCAATTTAAAAAATCAAACAAATAGCTGAAGGTGAACTGACACTGAACTCTACCCAACTCATTGTCAATCAACAAGTTTCCATTGAATGCTAGACAGGCTAACCCCTCTTCCAAACAGAACACAGAAAACATTGTAAGTTCAGTTTGGGGGCAACTAGATGATATTCTGAATCTTATTCTTTCCAGTATACTTTTCCCTTTTGCTTTTTCCTTCTCCCCGCTAAGGTTTTTGTTTCCTCATCCAGCCCCTCCCAGGTTCATTTCTTTCTAATGCACCCCCCTGGCTCTGGCTCTAAGTGCTGTGGTTCCTCTATTTTGTGTTTCCACTCAGGAGGACAGACCTGCTGACCTGGACCTCAAGGTGGGTTTCCATCATCTGCCATTTTCCTATCTGCCATGTGTTCTGAGAATAGACAAGAATGTCAATCCAAATGTATACAAACTAATGCTATGGCTCCACTTTAAAAATCTGACATTTTGCTAAGCCACATGCTGAAAAATTGTATTTCCCCAGTGTATTTCCCCTAGGCACATATTTGAAACCAGCCAGATATAATCACCTAAGTCTTAGCATAAAATCCTCATCTTCCTCCTGGACAGCTTGTTCCCACTTCCCTAGACTGAACTCTGACCCTGCACTCTAAAATAATAAAAGAGCCCAGTGCTAAGCTCCTTACATGTATTAATTCATTTAATCCTCACAGCAATCCTCTAAGGTAGGAATTATTATTATCCCCTCACACACCTGCTCACACACATAGTATCATGTTCACTAAGAAATATACCTCACATACACTCACACTGTGAGTGTGTGTAAAGTGAATGAATGCCCTCTGCACTGTCTCCTCCTCAGTACTCAGTTCTTCAAGGTCCCCTCCACATAGTCTCTCCACTGACTCTAGAATTTTATTCATAGTGAATTCTTTTAGTTAAGCATTAACCTTTTTGCTGTTAAAGAATGAATCCTCCTGAAGGAACAATCCGGCCTCGTCCTCATCAGATGTTAGCTGTTAGCAACTATGTGGGAGAGAGGTGGAGATGTGGGGGACTGAGAAAGAGATAACTGCAAAAAGATGCACTTACTCTCACTCTACAAAATAATGTCTAACAGCAGGACACAGGAAGTTCTTTGTGCCTGGGCCTCCATCAAACTGACCTTTCAAGTTTCTTCCCTCCTGCACAGGCTACATCCACCCCAATCTTGGTTCCACCCTTGCCTTTGCATCTGCAGTCCACCCTCCCTCATTCTCCATCTGGCAAAGTCCCATTCATCTCTCTGAACTCAGTATGAATATCCATTGCTCTCTTAGAAGCCTGGATCCTGGATCTCGTAGAATGTCTCTCTCCCTCACCCCTTGTCCACACCTCTACCAGAGTATCCATCTCATGGTGTTCTAATGATTTTGTTATGCCTATCTACCTCACTAGACTGTGAGCTCTTTCAGGCAGGGACTCTGAAGCCTCAGCACCATATATGGAACCTGGCTTGAAGCTTGCACTCAGTAAATGTTTGTGAAATGAATGAATGAATGAGTGAGTGAATGGGTAGATGTATACCACCAACTTCTGGTTCTGGGCTTCTCTGGGAAAGACTGTTGTCCAGGGTTTCTCAATAAGATCACCACTGGAATTTGGGATGGAATATTTCCTCACTGCATTGTATTCCTACTCATTGTGGAACATTTAACATCCTCAGTTCCTACCCACAAAATGCCAAGGACATTCCTCAGGTTGCTGTGATGGCCAAAATAGTTCCTCAATATTTTCAGACCCAGGGAAAAGAGAGAAGGCTCATCCTCCCTGGTTGGGAAGCAGCACTACAGCAATGGCTCTTTTCCTTCATCCACTACAACATGAATGAACCTTGAAGACACTGTTCTAAGTGGAGTAAGCCAGTCACAGATGAAAATATGGGGTAAGACAAAAGTAGTTTTACAGTTGTGAGTAGGAATAACACAGAGATATTCTTGTATTATTTATTACTTATTGTATCATTTTCCATAAAACAACTGTAAACCTTTTTGCCCCACCCTTCATACTGTAGGATTTTACTTATATGAAGCACCTAGTCAAATGAATAGAACACAGAAAGCAGAATGAGTGTTGTCAGGAGCTGGGAGGGGGGAAATGCGGAGTTTTTTAATGGGTACAGAGTTTCAGGTTGGGAAGATGAGAAAATTCTGGAGATGGATAGTGATGATGGTTGCACAACAATGTAAATGCACTTAATGCCATAGAGCTATATGCTTAAATGTGGTTATAATGGTGAATTTTATGTTATGTATATTTTACTACAATAATTTGTAAAGAAAAATAAATGTTATAAAGGACAAGGAAAGGAGAAATAGAGTAAAGGCAAAGAGGAATGCAAGAGGGTGGAAGGGAAACAGAAACACAAACAAGGAAGAAGGAAAGTCAGATTTCCTTACCCCTCCTCCTCAGACCCCATTTCTTTATCAAAAAAATAAAGGGATACACCATATAAAAGTTACGATGGTAAGTGCAGACTCTGATTTGGTCTTAGATCTCTAAAAGCATGATCCCGTGAATGTAGAGAAATCAAAGTTGTGTGAATTTGCAGAAGAAAAAACACAGCTTGCAAGGACACACCTTATTTTTGTGTTTTAAAAGTAACCTCTAGGCCCTGGCTGGTGTAGCTCAGTGGATTGAGCAGGGGCCTTCGAACCAAAGGATGGCAGTTTGATTCTCAGTCAGGGCACATGCCTGGACTGCAGGCCAGGTCCCGGCAGGGGGAGCACGAGAGGCAACCATACATTGATATTTCTCCCCCTCTCTCTTTACTTTCCCCTCTAAAGATAAATAAATAAAATATTTTTTTAAAAAGTAACCTCTACTCCCAAGTTTGGTGTCTTTCTCTTTCTCCTCAATTAAAAAAAATCAAATTAGAGAGTAGAGAAAAAAACTGAACAGCCACCCATCCATTGCTGAAACAGTTCCCACTCTCTGAGTGTTAGCATATATGTAGCAAAGATAGTAATTGACACATCAAGATACTGATTAAATTGTCTATTTAGATAACCAAAAATGGAGTCCTGTGAGAAAGTACATTTTTGAACAAATTTCAATAACTGACACCTTAAGTCTGCCAGTTTTTTAAAAAATTACTTTTAGGCTGCGAACCAGAGGATCGCGGTTTGATTCCCAGTCAGGGCACATGCCTGGGTTGCAGGCCAGTTCCTTGCAGGCTAACTACCAGCAGGGGTCATACAAAAGGCAACCATACATTGATGTTTCTCTCCCTCTCTCCTTCCCCTCTAAAGATAAATAAACAAATAAAATCTTTTAAAAAATTACTTTTAGGGAAGAGCTGATGGTATAAAAATCTAAATACAAAAATAAGAATAAAATTGAGCTAATAAAGATTTTTATTTATTTTAGTGGCTGTGAATAGTGTGCTAAAACTTCTGAGTTATAGTTATTTTGCATCTAAAACCCTGAAGTGAAACTCTTTGGCTCTAGGCAACAGATAGGCAGGATATTTGGTTACTTTGGGAACATATTAAATTAAATTAACAACCTCAAAGTGAAAAACTTGAGAACTGGCAACTCAACCTAAAAACCACTGTTTTCTCTGCTAAGAGCAAAGAACTTCTCCTTGATATTATCATGGAGAGAGTTGGTGTTCTGCAGGATTGTGGAGGAAGGTTTTAAGGCCCTGTTCTCCAGTTTCCTTCAATGCAACTCCCTCCAAACCAATAACACTTCCAGGTATCCAGGTTGTTGCCCTAAGATCTCCCACCCCCTACTCCCACTTCAACCATCATATTCTATTTTCCAGATTCTCATGCAGATTAAATTAAAATGATTAAGGGTTAAGTAACCACTTTCAAACATCAATGAATTTATCAGGCATCAAAGCCTCAATTCAAAAGATGAAGCCGTAATAATGATAGCAATTCAGGTACCAAGCAACTTGGCAGGGAAGGGAGGTTGACATTGTGCTGGATGGAGAGGTATTGCAATTAGAGGTCACAGGAAATCAAGGTAATACTCACATGCCCTGCTTATTCAGAGAGCAGGCCCTGGTTTAAGGGTGAGCATTGCAACCAGGAAGAAACCTCACTAAAGCTAAAGTGGAACCTAATCAACAAAAGAAACAGCAAGCAAAATATAACCAGAGACATTGAAAGTAAAAACAACCTGATAATAACCAGAGGGTAGATGGGAGGGGATAACATGGGGAAAGGGGTAACAGTTTCAGGAACACCTGTAAAGGACACATGGACAGGACCAAGGGGGTGTGGAACCAGGGGAGGAAACAGGGGATGGCTGGGGGGGGGGAGTGGTGGGGGATAAATGCAGACAACTGTACTTGAACAACAATAAAATAATCTTAAAAATAAAAATAAATAAATTTTAAAAAGGACATTTCACTAATCTTTTCTTTTTAATACCTTAGGACAAGACTTGTTTCAAACTAAGTTGAAAACAGACTAAACTGAAAACACTGACCTTATTTCAAACTATGTTGATTGCCTTTCCCTTTGAGAGTTTCATTTGTTTATCAGCAGAAATTCATGGACTAATTCCTATAAATGCCATTAATTCTCACCAACAAGAAGTTATGGACAATGGGTGTGGTTGAGGGGGAAGCTCCCCATGGAGGGCCCTTCTTCCTGCACATGACAGCCAGGGGCTCTGAATGTGGAATACAACAGGAGAGAAAGTCTTTGGGTGGGAGCTCCTGGAAAGCAGGGAGGCTGGCCAGATGAAACAGTGTGCCCATGTTACTGCAGACTTGGTTCTGGGGCAGTATCACAAAATTAAAGTGTATTTCCAGGGTGCTTATGGTCCCCACTACTAGAGAAATAATCCAGTGATGTTGCCTCTGGCCCTCTACAGATGCATAGGGCCCTCTGCTTCAAGATCTTAACTTGAACTGTTCTCTGTAGGCCATGTTTTTTACCTTCTTTATTAAAATCTCCCCTGGGCCCCATTGCAAGATAGCAGTCCCCAGTCCAACTGCATCAGAATCGAGGTGCTTGTTTAAAGGGCAGATACCCAGTGCAACCCAAGTGAACCTGAATTTTTAGTGTAGGGCCTGGAAGTCTACACTTTTTCAACTCTCACAAGGTGATTCTTAAGCACACTAAATTTTGACTAACACTAGTTTGGGATCTTGTTCTAAAGTGGCCCATTACTCTAATGAACATCTCCAAACTAAGATACATTATATATACCAAGAGCTTATTGCTGTAACAGAAATAAGTTCTGAAAACTGAGTCACATAATACAAGACTTCCTAAAACATATACTAAAGAACATTAATCCTGCAAAGTGCTCTATAAAAAGAGTTGGTCCTGTGGCTAAATAACTTTGGAAAATACTGCATTCCATATACCTTGCTTGTAGATTCACAATGTGTGTTAATATATTAAAGGGTCTGAGAAGTCCTGCATTAAAAGAAACCTTTTTATCTTTCTCTAATCCTGAATCTCTCAAATTTATTTGACCATATAAAAATTTTCTCCGATAAAGCCTATTATCAACCCATAAAACTGTGTTCCTTGCAACAAACTTAAACACTGCCTTCACCTAGAATAGTGATCATAATGGTGGAGATTTCCTTTTTTATCATTTTTATTGTTGTTTTAATACAGTTGTCTCCATTTTTCCACCACCACTTTCCCCCACCTCACCCCTACCTCCCATCCACCATCCTTCCCCACTTTGGTTTTGTCCATGGGTCCTTTATACATATTCCTTGATGACTCTTTCCCTCCATTCCACCATTATCTCCTTTCCTCCTCCCCTCTGGTTACTGTCAGTTTGCTCTTTATTTCACTGTCTCTGGTTATATTTTGCTTGCTTGTTTCTTAAATATAGAAAGTCAGTGGAAGAGTTATTTGGTATCTCCAAAAGAAGTACCATCTTCCTCACTTTTGTGTGGGGCAAGCTTTGGCTAATCCTCATTGAAATAAATAGAGAAGAAGTTCTGCTCTACCATGCCAGAAAATCAGTTTTCCTGTCTTGTTCTTATATGACATAAGAGCTTCTAGCATGCCGACTGAAAATGACATTCTTTTTTAAAAAAAAAAACAAAATCCCCAGAATTTACCAGAGACAAAGATTACTTCACCTGGCAGAAGGCAAGTTAGTGCCATTTTCCTGAAGAAGGATTTAACCCTTCAACTTTCCACAATGTTCAAGGACCAAGTATATGAAGAAAATAATGGAAAGAAAGCATGGAAGATAGTTAAAGGGATCTAAGAAATAAAAGAGCAGTTGGTGTGGATATGGATGATCTGGTAATCAACAGTGAGCATCTTTGTTGTCATATATCAGTAATCAGTATAAGAATACTAACAATGATAATAAATATAACAATAAAGTAAAACCTCTGCTATCCAGAGACCAACATTCCAGAATGTTCAGGATTTTGAATAGATCTTAATCAAAAAAGAGAGTTTTTTTTAATACAGTAGTCTTCTGCAGGCAAAAAATTGGGCCCCCATTGATCATCTTGCATACTCTAACCATTGCAATTGCCTTATTTAAGGAAAACAATATGCTGATTGTCTGTTCCTGATTAAAATGAATTGAACTTCTTCAATAAACTGAACTTGCCCCAAGAGGCAAGCGAATATGCAATTCAGAAAAGAGCAAAAGAACTTAGGAGAAAGTAATGGAGATAAGACACTGATGATGGCAACAGCAGAAATCAGTAGCAACTATGAGGATGGCAGGAAGCTGACACTCAAAGAAATAAAATGAAATAAGATGGAGTGGTTTTAAAATTGGGGAGAGATTCCTCAATAAGTTAAACACAGAATTACCAAATGACTCAGAAATTCCCCTTTTAGGTATTGTACCCCAAATAACTTAAAACATATACCACACAAAAACTTGTATATAAAAACTTGTACTTTTTCAGAGCAGCAGCATTCACAAAAGCGAAAAAGGTGGAATCAACACAAATGTCCGTCTACTAATGAATGAATAAATAAAAAGTGGTGTGTCTACACAATGGAATATTATACAGCCATAAAAAGGGATGACATACTGATACATGACACATTGTTGATAAATCTTGAAAACATGATAAGTAAAAGAAGCTAGACACAAAAAGCCATGCATCATATAATTTCATATATATGAAATTTACATAATATTAAAATCCATAAAACAGAAAGCAGATTAAGGCCTGGAAGGTAATGGGTAGTGACTATTCAATGGACATAGTATTTCCCTTTGTAGTTGTGCCTCTCCTGCCAAAACCACACTGTTACTGCCCACATTAAAACCATATCATAGAGCTAAACATTTTCACACCTAGTCTAAAAGGAACACTCTGGATTAGGTCTCTGGTAACAGAGCAAATAAGGTACTTTGGCAATTTGCTAAGAGCTCTTTAATGACCTAAAAATGTTGGAATACCTCTAAGGGAACTCAAATGTGTTAATTCTTAATAGCAGTTCTTAACAGAATGACCATTAAAAAACTCTTAGATAATATCATGATTTAGGCTCCTAGTCATTATAAAAGTACTCTTTTGCTAATAAAATTATATATAAAGAATAGAGGGAGAAAAGTCATGGTCTTTCTTTTTCCTTCCCACTTTTACCACTTCACTTCTCCAAAAGAGAAGATATGGAATTTCATTCCTACAAACCTCTTATTACTGGGGACTATAGAGAGTCCTGCTTAGAGACTGGGATGGGTTTCATGACCTTTCTGACTTATGTGCTGTCTTGTTTTTTCCTATCAAGTATCTTCTAACCTTAATGAAGCACCAGCTTCATTGGGCTGAGTAGAGCCCTATGGTATGTGACAAAGAGTTGACTTCTGTCATGGAAACTTACAGAAGTGTTAATGAAAAATTTTTAATTTCCTCTTCATGGGAATCAGTATATATTCCTCTCTTGTAATTCTGTAAAAGCAGTCTGCATACTCTGATTGCCAAGGATTAGCAGGAGATCTAGGAGACAACCTCAAGTGGAGGTGGGAACCTTAGAAATCGCAGGAGTTGGGAGTTTAGAAAGCAAGAGCCATGGGAATCACAAAAACAAATGAGGAGGGTGGTTCCTCTACCCTTTCCAATAGGAGATGAGCTACAGGCATGCCTAGTAGGACTTACCAATCAAGTTCATCACTACCCAGGTGAATGTTCCCTGGAGTTGATAACTGCTATGCCATGGAATAATCTGTAAAATCAAAACTATCGGTACATGGTTTCCTTTCTCTTTTTTATATATACTTATTCATTGTCTTAGCTTTAAATATTCTATATTTAAGTCAGGACATTTTTATCACAGTGCCTTGCACTGGGTTAAGACAGAAAACTAGATCCCTTTCCTTTGACCAAATATTCCTGTGACCCTGAAGGCATGAATTTCCTCATGCCTAATGATCACTGGGGTGAAAAGAATACAGAAGAGTCATCACATCCATTGCCCTGTCTCAGAGAAGAACTGTGCCAACTCTATCTCACATGGGTGGGTACCTTTTGATTTTCAGAAATATGAAACAAAGAGACTAAAATTATCCTTAGTCATTTATTCTAGAATCAAACAACCACTGTGTTCTAAACTTCTTCCTTTTATCAAACTCTATTCTTCTCTGCTATGGTTTAAACCCATTTACCCTTCTCTTATCTTTAACAGAAACAAAAATAGCTGGTTTGTATTCCAGGTCAAAATGGCAGAGAGAATACATAAAAGAAGTTCCTGGTCTTTTCCAAAGAAAAATAGAAAATAAAATATAAAATTAAAAATAAATAAATAAACAAACTTTGAAATTCAAAATCATAGTCAGAAACTAAAGAAGACTCCTGTGGAATAAAATATAGAAGGAAAGAAAGCAGAGCAAAAATAGGGCCCAAAGCCATATGACAAAGCCAATGGTTTCATTGACAGCTCAGACTGGATACAGACAGTAGGGGCTAGATATCTGAGCTCAGTGAACTACAAGACCTGAAACAACAGTCCTACTAGGATAAGCAAGAAAAAATCCCTATAGATGGTCACCTCTTAAACAAAACTTTTAGAAAACAAGGGGAAATTCAGAACAAAGAAAACCTTTAAAGAAACCCAACAAAAGTGAGAATATAAACATGAAAAATACACAAATTTGAACAATCTGAAATGAAGTGTAAATATTTATATGCATTGACTTCTGGCCAATATGGAGGTGTAGGGAGGTACACTTTGCCTCCTCACACAATCAAAAGAAGGACAACAACAAATTTAAAAATTAAAAACAATGAGACCTGCCAGAAAATCAAACTCTATAGAAGTGTGACAACCAAACAGTTAATGAAGAAACATTCATCCAGACTGGTAGGAGGTATGGAGACAGGCAACGGGGTAGAGAGGATGGTCCACGAGTAGGTGGCTGGAGGACTGGGCAGATGAGAAAGGAGCTGGTGGTCCCACATTTGCATGTGGATAAACTGGGAGGAACAATTAGGGAGCAAGAAAGACCATGCAACCCAGGGTACCAAGGTGAAAAAGAAAGTCTCAAAACCTCTAGCTGTAAAAACCTGTGGGGGTTGTAGTGGCAGGAGAAATACCCAACCTTACAGGAAACTTCATTGGTGAGATCCACAAGATCCTAGAATATACAGAAATGCACGCACCAAGAAATCAGCACCTGGAAGGCTACAATTTGCTTGTGGGTAGTGGGGGAAATGAATGAAAGGAGGTGGAGAGCCAAGCAAGCATCGTTGTTGCCTCACAGAAATCTCCCCGATATACAGCGCCACAACACACAGATGAGGGTTGCATAGCCCCAGCGAATACCTAAGGCTCTTCCCCTTACAATGTAACAACTGCACAAAGACAAAGAAATATGGCCCAAATGAAAGAACAGATCAAAGCTCCAGAAAAAGAACTAAACAATGAAAAGATACCAACATATCAGCTGCAGTGTTGCTCATAATGCTCACAGAAATGGTTGAGTATGGTCATAAAATAGAGGAAAAAGAAAAAAAGGAAAATATACAGAGAACCAACAGGGAAGGGAAAGAAACTGGGATTGAAATCAATGATTTGGAACAAAAGGAAGAAATAAACATCCAACTGGAACAAAATGAAGAAACAAGAATTTTTTTAAAAAATGAGGAGAGGCTTAGGAACCTACAGGACAACTTTAAACGTTCCAACATCCAAATCATATGGGGTGCTAGAAAGAGAAGAGGGAGAGCAAGAAATTGAAAACTTATTTGAAGAAAAAAAAGAATGAGATCTTCCCCTATCTGGAAAAGGAAACAGACTTCCAGAAAGTCCTGGAAGCTCAGAGTCCCACAGAAGTTGGACGGAAGGAAACACACACCAAGGCACAACATAATTACATTACATAAGATTAAAGATAAGAAAAGAATCTTAAGGGCACCAAGAGAAAAGGAGAGAGTTACGTACAAAGGAGTTCCCATTATACTGTCTGATGATTTCTCAAAAGGAACTTTGCAAGCAAGAAGGGGCTGGAAAATATTTGAAGTCATGAAATACAAGGACCTACATCCAAGATTATTCTACCAAGCAAACCTTTCATTTAGAATGGAAGGACAGATAAAGTGCTTCCCAGATAAGGCCAAGTTAAAGGAGTTCATCATCACTAAGCCCTTATTATATGAAACGTTAAAGGAGCCTATCTAAGAAAAAGAAGATGATCAAAACAGTAAAATGACAACAAACTCACAACTATCAAAAACTGACTCTATAATAAAAACAAAAACAAACTAAGCAAACAGCTAGAACATGAGCAGAATTACAGAAATGGAGATCACATAGAGGGTTACCAGTGGGAAGGGGGGAGGGGAAGAATGAGGGAAAAGGTACAGGAAATAAGAAGCATAATGGCATTTTCCTTGATTCTCTCTTTCATAGTATATTGTTAATTTACTGTCTTTCATTTCACTTTTTTTTCATTAGCATACTACTCTAGGTCCTATACTTCCTATTCTGGCTATCCAGATCACATGGATTCTGTTATATGACTGTTGCTCCATTATTACTGTAAATAATAGTGGTTCCATACAATTGTAAATACTACATAACACCCCTCCCATATCTTAGACCACTTCATGGTTTCCTGAACTCTATTACTGTAGTGGTTAATTCTATTCTCTCACACACTATACCTATTTATTTTCCTTTACTCTCACTTTACTTCACAATGTGACCTCCCACAAGCTCACTGCTTCCTACGCCCACCCCACAATACTTCCCCCTCCCAACAAGAGTCTTATCTTCTTTCCACGCTTTCTAAAAAGTGGCTAATTGGGTGAAATATCATGGTTATACTATACATATCCAAAGGATCTCCTTTCTCTTCTCTATGGGCTGGTACTGTACATACCATAGAACACACTCTTACTGTCTTAAACCATTTTTCCTCCCCCCTCCAACTTATCACAAAAAGATTAGGTGGAAGCTGTGAACACCAGGATACCTGCTGGAAGAGAAAACCCAACAACAAAGGAACCACCAACAGATAACAACTGAAGAAGTTGAAGGAGGAAGTGGAAACCACACAGAGGTCAATCCAGGACATATCTGGAAATACAACTAAATAGTGGAGAAACTACCCAGTACACACAACAAAACAAGAGCAAGAGAGAATTCTCAAAACCTTGTACACATGGAAGAACCAGCTTCAACAAAACCTGCCCATACCTGCACAACAGAATACAAGAGGTGGTAGACATAGTGACCCTCAGTTAACCAGCTAGTAGGAAGGACCTACCAAAGAAAGACCCAACAGCAATCCAAGCTCAAAGACATACAGAGAGACAACATAAATTACAGCCAGTGAGCTCAGGAGATCAAGGAGATGGAACCACTGAATTTCACAGGTATTCTACCATAAAAGTTCACACCAGAAACACAGGGAGTCAGAAAAGATAAATTTAAGAAGCAGAGGCTAACAAGAATAGTATCACAAACAATGGGAAGACGAAGAAACAATCCTCAAATGAAATGAAAGGAGGAAGCCTCAGAAAGAATGCTAAATGAAATAGAGGAAAGTCAACTATCAGATATTGAATTCAAAGCAATAGTTATC
This sequence comes from Sturnira hondurensis, assembly GCF_014824575.4. Lineage (NCBI taxonomy): Eukaryota > Metazoa > Chordata > Mammalia > Chiroptera > Phyllostomidae > Sturnira > Sturnira hondurensis. Next base: position 224,303 of record NW_028091639.1, read on the forward strand.
AGGAAGTTCAAAGAGCTCATAGAGAATAACCAAAGACTACAGGGAAACTACAATGAACTCACTGAAAACTATATGAACATGAAAACGAAATAGAAAATATCAATAAGGTCCAAGAGGAAATGAAGAATACAATTTCTGAACTAAAGAACAGAGTAGAAGGAATAAATAGCGGGCTCCATGAAACAGAAGATTCGATCAGCAAGATGGAGGACAAGGTAGAAAAAAAACACCCAGAATGAGCAAGACAAGGGAAAGAGGCTCAGAAAGAATGAAGATTAGTTCAGGGAAATGCAAGACAACATAGAATTTAATGATATCCATATAACAGGGATACCAGAAGGAGAAGAAGAAGAGAAAGGGATAGAAAAGGGATAGAAAACTTGTTTAAAAAAGTAATGATGAAAACTTCCCTTATTTGATGAGAGAAAAAGTCACACAAATCCAGGAAACATAGAGTCCCAATCAAGAGGAACCCAAAAGAGCCCAATTCAAGGCACACCATAATTAAAATGACAAAATTCCAAGATAAAGAGAGAATCTTAAAGGCACCAAGGGAGAAACAGGAAATAATATACAAGGGAGCCACAATAAGACTGGGAGCTGACTTCTCAATGGAAACACTACAAGCCAGAAGGGAATGGCAACAAATATTCCAAGTAATGAAAACCAGAGGCCTGCAACCAAGACCACTTTATCCAACAAGGTTCACAATTAAAATGGAAGGCCAAATAAGTAGCTTTCCAGACAAAAGAAACCTCAAATAATACACCTCCTCCAAACCACCTCTGCAGGAGATGTTATAGGGTTTACTTTAAAAACAGGAAGAAAACCAGTAACAAACAGGGGAAAACAAGTACAAAAAATGGCAATGAATAAGTACCAATCAATAACAACCTTAAAGGTAAATGGATTAAATGTCCCAATCAAAAGACACAGAACAGCAGAGTGGATAAGAAAACATGACCCATACATATGATGCCTACAGGAGACCCACCTCAAAACAAAAGACCTACACACACAGAAAGTGAAGGGCTGGAAACAAATTTTTCAAGCAAATGGACAGGAAAAAAAAAAGCCAAGGTAGCAATACATATAGCAGACAAAATACAATTTTTTAAAAAATACCATAAAGAGAGATCCAAAACATCACATCATAATACTCAAGGGAAGAATCCATCAAGAAGACATAAACATTGTAAATGTATATACACCCAAGATAAGGGCACCCAAATACATAAAGAAAATCTTGGAGGACTTCAAGAAAGATATTGAGAGCAACACAATTATAATAAGGGATTTTAACACTCCACTGTCAAAAATAGACAGATCTTCCAAACACAATATCAACAAAGGTATTGTGGCATTGAACTATGCCCTAGATAAAATGCACTTAACTGAAATGTACAGAACCTTTTATCCTTAAGAAGTAAGATACATATTCTTTTAAAATGCACATGGAACATTTTCAAAACTAGACCACATGATAGGACACAAAACAAGCCTCAACAAATTCAAGAAAATTGAAATCATATCAAGCATTTTCTCCAACCACATGGGCCTGAAACTAGAAACCAACCTCAAGGAAAAAACCCTAAGACACTCAAACTCACAGAGATTGAATAGTGTACTATTAAACAAAGAATGGGTTAAGAAAGAAATTAGGGAAGAAATCAAAAAGTTTCTGGAAACAAATGAAAATGAGCTCACCACAATCCAAAACTTATGGGACACAGCAAAGGCCATCCTGAGAGGGAAGTTCATAGTGATACAGGCCTACCTAAAAAAGACAGAAGCATTTCAAATAAACAACCTAACCCTGCACCTACATTAACTGGAGGAACCAAAACAAAGACAGCTTAGAGCAAGTGCAAGGAAGGAAATAACCATGATCAGAGCAGAATTAAATGGCATAGGGACTAAAAGCACAATTCTAAGGATCAATGAATCCAGGAACTGGTACTTTGAAAAGATAAACAAAATAGACATGCCATTAAGTAGGCTCATCAAGAAAAGAAGAGAGAGGACCCAAATAAACACAATTAGAAATGAAAGAGGAGAGATTACAACTAATATCACAGAAATCCAAAGGACTGTAAGAATTTACTATGAAGAACTGTATGCAAAGAAATTTGAAAATTTACATGAAATGGACACATTTCTAGAAAAATATAATCTACCAAAACTCAATAAAGAAGAAGCAGAAAGCCTGAACAGATCAATAACACCTAATGAAATTGAAAAAGTAATGAAAAAGCTTCAGACACACAAAATCCCTGGACCACATGGTTTCACAGGAGAGTTTTACAAAGCACTTAAGCTAACCCCATCCTCCACAGATTATTTCAAAAAATTCAATAAGATGGAAAGCTCCCAATCTGTTTTTATGAAGCCAACATCATCCTAATCTTAAAACCAGATGAAGACACAAAAAAGAAAGAAAACTTCGGCCAATATTGCTGATGAACAAAGATGTTAAAATCCTCAACAAAATATTGGCAAAACTTATCCAACAATACCTTAAAAGATCATTCACTGTTACCAAGTGGAGTTCATCCCAGGAATGCAAGGATGGTACAATATTCGCAAATCAATTAATATAATACATCACATGAAAAATGAAAGAAAAAATCACATGATTGTATGAATAGATACGGAAAAACCATTTGGTAAGGTACAGCACCCATTTATGATAAAAACACTCAGCAAAGTGGGAATAGAGGAAGCATTCCTCAACATAATAAAGACCATATGTGAAAGACCTACAGCCAACATCATACTGAATGGACAAAAACTTAGAGTTTTCCCACTAAGATCAGGAACAAGAGAAGGATGCCCACTTTCACCAGTCCTATTTAACATGCTACTAAAAGTCCTAGGCACAGCAATCAGACAAGAAAAAGATATAAAAGGCATCCAAATTGGAAAGGAGGAAACAAAAGTGTCACTGTTTGCAGATGACATGATAGTGGACATAGAAAATCCTATAGACACCACCAAAAAATAATGTGACCTAATAAAAATGAATTTGGCAAAAAACCAGTTACAAAGCCAATATTCAGAAAACAAAGGCATTTTTGTATATCCACCATAAAATATCAGAAAGATAAATAAGAAAAAAAATCCCATTTGATATTGCAAGAAGAAAAATAAAGTACCTAGGAATAAACCTAACAAGGAGGTAAGAGACCTATACTCAGAAAACTATGCAATACTGAAGAAAGAAATTGAGGAAGACACAAACAAATGGAAGCATGTATCATGTTCATGGATTGGAAGAATTAACATAATCAAAATGGCATGCTACCCAAATGATTTATAGATTCAATGCAATCCTTACTAAATTACCCATGATGTATTTCACAGATGCAGAACAAACATTTCAAAACTTTATATGGAATCATAAATGACTCTGAATAGCTGCAGCAATTTTGAGAAAGAAGAACAAAGCAGAAGGTATCATAATACCTGACATCAAACTGTATTACAAGGGCACAGTAATCAAAACAGCCTGGCACTGGCATAAAAACAGGCACAGAGAGCCCATAAATAAACCCAAGTCTCTGTGATCAATTAATATTTGACAAAGGGGGAAGAAGCACCAAATGGAGCAAAAATAGCCTCTTCAACAAATGATTTTCAGAGATCTGGACAGCTACATGTGAAAAAATGAACTTGATCACCAACTTACATTATACATAAAAATAAATTCAAGGTGGATAAAAGATTTAAATACAAGTCATAACATCATAAAAGTGCTAGAGGAAAACTTTGGCAGGTATATCTCAGACATTCCATGCAGCAACATCTTCTCAGATATGTCCCCTAAAGCAAGGGACATAAAAGAAAGAATAAACAAGACCTCATCAAATTAAAAAAAGCTTCTGCATGGCTAAAGAAAACAGCATATAATGAAAAGAGAACCAACCGTATCGGAAAACATACATGCCAATGATACGTCAGACAAGGGTTTGATCTCCAAAATATATAAAGAACTCACATGACTCCACTCCAGGAAGACAAAAAAAAAACAATTAAAAAATGGGCAAAGGACTTGAAGAGACAATTCTCCAAGGAGGACATACAGAGGGCCCAGAGACACATGAAAAGATGCTCAACATAACTAGTCATCAGAAAGATGTAAATTAAAACCACAGTGAGATACCACCTCACACCAGTCAGAATGGCCAACATAAACAAATCAATAAACAAGTGCTAGAGAGGATGTTGAGAAAAGGGAACCCTAGTTCACTGTTGCTGGAAATGCAAATTAGTGTAGCCACTCTAGAAAACAGTATGGAATTTCCTCAGAAAACTAAAAATGGAACTGCCTTTTGGCCTGGCAATTCCACTGCTGGGATTATACCTTAAGAGCCCTGAAACACCAATCCAAAAGAACCTATGCACTTCAATGTTCATAGCAGCACAATTTTATAATAGCCAAGTGCTGAAAGCAACCTAAGTGTCCATCAACAAATAAGTGGCTCAAAAAACTATGGTACAGTTACCCAATTGAATTCTACACAGCAGAGAGAAAGAAGGAGCTTATATCCTTTGTGACAACATGGATGGAACTGGAGAGCATTATGCTAAGTGAAATAAGCCACATGGTCTGGGACAAATAGCTTATGATCTCACTTTTAACTGGAACATAATCAACAAAGGAAAAAAGCAAGCACAATATAACCAGAGTCATTGAAATTAAGAGCAAACTGACAGTAACCAGAGGGGAGGGGGGAGGGGACAGTGGGAGAAGGGTTTTCAGGTACAACTATAAAGGGCACATGGACAAAACCAAGGGGGAGAGTGGAAGCAAGTGAGGGAGGTGGGTTTGGAGGGGGTGAGGAGGGGCGGTGGCGAGGGAATACAGACAACTGTAATTGAACAAGAATAAAATAATTTAAATTAAATAAAAGTTTCCTTATAAGTACTTTATAGACATCAGCAGCTGCAGCTCCTGCTTAACCAAGGAACAACCCTGACCACAAGAACTGGCAAGTGTCAATAAATATTTACATGCTTTAAAGGAACAAAGAAGAGAATAAGATCCCAAGAAACAATGCCAGAGAGTTATAAAACAGCAACATGTAGATATTTTAAAATACAATTAAAAATATTTGGGAAAAATAGAGCTATTGAAAATTAAAACAAATAAAACTCAATAAATGGCCTAAACCATAAGCATAAAAAGGCTGGAGAAAGAATTCATGAATTGGAGGATAGAACTGAAGTAATGTATCATTACAGAGAAGATACCAACATGGAAAAAATAAAGGTAATATTAAGACTCACGAAAGATAAATAAAATGAAGATCAACAATATACACCAAAGATAACTCTAAGAATGGGAAAAATAGATCTTCCAGCCAAGATGAAGGCGTAAGTGGAAACAATGTACCTCCTCGCACAACCAAATTTAAGGACAACAAAGATTTAGAAACAAAAACACAACCAAAACAGACATAAAATTGAACTGTACAGAAGTCCGACAACAATGAACCATTCATCCAGACCCATAAACTAGGTGAAAAAATGAACAGGGAGAAAGACCACACAACACAGGGCCCCAGTACCAGGAAATAAAGCCTAAAAGCACCAATTGAAAAAACTTTCGGGGGTTGAGGTGCTGGGAGAAGCTCCCAGCCTCACAGGACACTTCGTTGGCGAGACCCATAGGGTCCTGGAACATACATAAGCCCACCCACTCAGGAACCAGCACCAGAAGGGCCCAGTTTCCTTGTGGGACACAACAGACAGGACAGAAATATGAGAGAGAGAGAAGAACAAACACCATTATTCCCTCTCTGACCCCACCCCCAGTCACAACCCAGCAACTGGATTGACCCACCCTGGTGAACACCTAAGCTTTCACCCCTCATATGTAACCGGCACAAACAGACCAAAACATTATGGCTCAAGCAGAAGAACAACTCAAAGCCCCAGAGCCAATATTTCTAAGTGACAAAGAGCCAGCCTATCGAATGCACCGTTCAAAACACTGGTGATCAGGATGCTCACAGAACTGGCTGATTTTAGTCGCAAATTAGATGAAAACATGAAGGCTACACTAAGTAAAATGAAGCAAAATGCACAGAGAACCAATAGTGATGGAAAGGAAACTGGGACTAAAATCAATGAAGTAGATCAGAAGGAAGAAAGAAACAACCAAACAGAAAAGAATGAAGAAATAAGAATTCAAAAAAATGAGAAGAAGCTTAGGAACCTCTAGGACAACTTTAAACATTCCAACATCTGAAGTATAGGGGTGCCAGAAGGGGAAGAGGAACATCAACAAGTGGAAAACTTATTTGAACAAATTATGAAGGAGAACTTCCCTAATCTGGCAAAGGAAACAGACTTCCAGGAAGTCCAGGAAGCTCAGAGAGTCCCAAAGAAGGAGGACCCAAGGAGGAAGACACCAAGGCACATCATAATTACATTACCCAAGATTCAAATGAAGGAGGGAATTCTAGAAGCAGCAAGACATAAGGGGACAGTCATCTACAAAGGAGTGCCCACCAGACTGTCAGTGGATTTCTCAAAAGAGACCTTACAGGCAAGAAGGGGCTGGAAAGAAGTATT